>NW_022900944.1:525694-622835 GCF_012274545.1 Fukomys damarensis | reverse complement strand
GCGAGGAAGTGCGGGTGGGGAGGGAGCCCCGGGACGGGCTGAGAAGCGTGCGGAGTCCGGGCAAGGTGGTGGTGGCGGTCGCGAGAGGGGACCACTTTGTCTTCGCCCCTCCATGCTGGGGACTGGGCTGTCATGGAGGAGGGAAGGGGAGGAGCGAGGCCTGCTCTGGCGGCTGTGGGTCTGTCTGCCGGCCGGACCTGCTGCGCTTCGTCTGTGCTGGGTTCCATTCATTCATCCTTTCCGCGTGGCGCGCCCTCCTCCATGCGCACATTCTTGGTTCCCTCGTGTCTTTAGCTAAGTCTGGAAGGTTTTCTTACAGATTATTGGCAATAGAAACTTAACATTTAAGGTAATTTTTTCATTAGATTTTTTTTTTTTCTATCCACCCATGCCGCAGGTTTTTCTCTCAATTTCGTCGCCATTTAAACTTAGTTGAAGCAAATGGATCTCAGGGCAGAAAGTTGGTAGTTTACAGCTAAGGCAGAAGTTATTTCTGCACTGGCCCACAGGAACTTTTGGACCTTCCTTGCAGTTTTTGGAATGTCACACCTATGTGACAATGTTCCAGGTGTATAATAAGAATATATTAGCAACCCCAAAAAAACCTTTGACGCTGGAGCCAATTGGTAATAGTTTATCAGTTTGCTTTGAAATTTTGAAAGACTTATACCAACAATAAAGAAAGCTGTAGATTACAAAACATTTTATTACATTAATGTAAACTATTATTATTTTTATTTCCGGAATTTAAAGCAGCTTTTCTTCTTGATTGCTTGCGCTTTATTTTCACAAATTTTCATTTATGTTCCCAGGAATTTGGTTGACTATAAAACTGTCTCAAATTGCTAATAAAATTAACCGACTTTAGGGCCAGGGATTTAGCTCAGCGGTTCCACCACCTACCTCCAAATTGTAAGGACCCGAGTTCGATCCCCGGTAGCCCCACCAATCAACCGACTTTAAAACAAATGTTACATAATAGGGAAGGATGAATTTAAATTTAAAACCCTTTTGACACGTTGTGTCCGCTTTTGATTTCAGAGAGCGTTATAGCTGGCAGTTGAGGCAAAGTAAAAACATCTAGACAGTAAATAAAATGTAATGTATTCTGTGATGTTTCTGTAATATTTAGGTCCTTTGGATTTTGCAAAGCTATGCAGTTTTCTTTCAGCAACAGACTAGAACTACAGAGTAGTGAAGGAGTATTTTGAGTCAGTAAATATTTATAGCCCTTGATATGGTTGGGATAGTGTAACAAGTGTTTAAGGTACAAAGGTATACAAAATGTGATTCAAGCTTGGTCGTTTCAACTGTTTTATTTATTTATTTTTGGTACCAGGTATCGAACGTGGGTCCTTGCACAAGCGGCGGAACCACTGAGTTAAATCCCTGGACTGATCGTTTAAACTCTTTAAGAAGCTTAATTCCCAGTGTTGTGGTCACTGATAGGATATTTGTTCTACTACTGACCCGAGGAGATTTGAATAGACATGAATTTAAATTTAGGGAGATGAGAATTCTAAAAACCTAAAATATGTGAAAGTAGAAACATACATTGAAACTGTGATTGGAAACGTGTGTAAAACAGTACTGAAGTGGAAAAATGCAAATTTTCCTGCATTAAATAATTGCACTGAAGTGAAGCCTGGAAGTACCTTTTAAAAGTCCCTGGTCATATTTAGGGAAAAAAGGGATCATTTTTGTTACATATACTGATACTCATTTTTTCTCTTTTTCAGAATTTGAGAATGTAGTCAGCAACAAGTCCCACCCTCAACTTGTAGTTTTTTATAAATTTTTCCACAGAAACTATGGGAACCTGAAGTTTAGGCACACTGTTCAGTAATTTTCTGTCAAATCATAACAAGACTAACTACTATTGTATTTCCCGAGTGTGGATTTAGCATTCTAAGCAACTAACTTTTTTTTGGGTACCAGGGATCAAACTCTAGATCTTGCACTTAGAGACAAGCACAGTGGCAATTGAGCTAAATCCCCAGCCCAGCAACTAACTTTTTTAAAAAAGTGACCTTTTAAGCCAGATGTGGTGGCTTGTGCCTGTAATCCCAGCACCCTGGAGGCTGAAGCAGGAGAATCATAGGCTAGCTTGGACAATTTAAGTGAGTTCAAGGCCAGCCTGAATTAGATAGCAAGCCCCAGTCTAAAACACAACAAAGCAAAACAAAAATAAAATGACCTTTTAAGCACAACTTGTTTGTAACAGACTTGTTTTGTTTTGTGGTACTGGGAATTGAACGCTGTGTCTTCTCACTGACCTATATGTCCAGTCCCTTTTATTTTGAAGAAGGGTCTTGCTCAGTCTTCAGGTTGCTCAGGTTGCCCTTGAACTTGAAATCTTCTGAGATCAGCATCCAGAGTGCTAGGATTTCAAGTCTGTGCCATCAGGCCCAGCAGTAACAGCTATCTTTAATGTAATTTTTCTTTTTCTTTTTTCTCTTTCTCTCATGTGATTTTGGGGACCGCACCTATGGCCTCACATGTGCTAGGCAAGTGCTGTGCTACTGAGCTACATACCAGGCCTATTTTTGGGGTGTTTTTTTTTTTTTGAGACAGGGTCTCACTATGTAGTTGAGACTGACCTAGAACTATGTAGCCCAGGCTGCTCTCGAACTCACAATGATCCTCTTGTCTCAGCCTCCCGAGTGCTGGGATCACAGGCGTGCGCCATCACCGTGCCTGGCTCCCAGGCCTATTTTAAAATTTTATTCTGAGATAAAATCTTGCTCATGCTGGCTTCCAACTTGGGATCCTCCTTGCTCAGCCTCTTAGATAGTAGGGGTTACAGATGTGCATCATTAAATTCAGCAGCTCTTTCTTGTTTGTTTTCTGATGAAGTCTTGCTATGAAGCCCAGGCTGGCCTTGAACTCTTCTTGATCCTCCTACTTATTAAATATAGCACTTATACATACGTTTGTTGAATTCTTACAGCAGCCCTACGAGGTAGTTGGTATTCCAATATTTATTATTTATTTCACAGAGGAGGGGATCAAGACACCGAAATTAATTTTTTTGTTTTATTTTGTTTTGTTTGAGATGGGGTCTCACTGTTTAGTTGAGACTGACCTGGAACTCACTGTGTAGCTCAGGCTGGTCTCGAACTCACAGCGATCCTCCTGCCTCAGCCTCCCGAGTGCTGGGGTTACAGGTGTGCACCTCCACACCCAGCTCGAAATTAATTTTGTATGATTAACTTGCCCCAAGATCACATAGCTAATTGGTAGTGGGGTGAAATTCAAACTAAAGCAGCTGACTTCTCTTTCTAGTGTGTATTGTGCTTTTCTTGGGTGATTTCAGAAAGGGACAGTTTTTTATGAACTCATAGGCATCTTGCTACAGCTGTAAAATAATGTGTAGATATTTTTAGGCACTGTTACAGTATCATTCTGAATAGCGAAAGTATTGAATTGTAAGGAAATAGGATCTCAGTTTCTGAGTTTGAGGACTAAACAGCGCAGTTAACAGTAGTCCTTGGTATATAAGAGGATTGGTTCCAGGACCCCTGCAGGTCCCAAAGTCTGGCATGTCCAAATCTATTACATGTAATGATGATGTAGTAGTATTTGCCTATTAATCTATGCACATCATCCTGTAGGTTGAAGCCTTCTTTAAATTGCTTATACTATAATACCTAGTTCAACACAAATGCTATGTAAATAGTTATTCTATATTATTTAAAGAATAATGAGAAGGAAAAAATGTCTATTCATGTTCAATACAGATATTTTTTATTCCCAAATATTTCCCTATGAGCTTGGTTGAATTTCAGTACAAGCCTCTAGATAGGGAAGGCTGACTACTAATCAGATTTAGTAACTGGTTTAGAACTAGGTAAATTTCTAAAGCAAATAGCTACTTCCCTTCTGGTTTCTTATGTGATTTGCCAGTCAAATTATTTTGCTAGCAAAAAATTCCTGTAATTTTTTTTTAAAATTTGCAAATATGGAATTTAAGCTCCCTAAGTGTTTTTAATACTTTTAGTGAAAGGTTTGGCAATGTATGACAGTAGTTTTAGGAAAATTTCAACTAGAATGAACATATCCATGTGTTTAATGTATTTTAAGTTTGTTACTATCATGTGCCATGCAGAGATGTCATTCTGCCTTGCTTATTGGGGTGATAAAGATAAAGATTTAAAAGTACTAAGTTCTTAGTTTGCTAAGAATTTCTTCCACCTGGGCAATTTAATAAGCTATTGTTTCAAAATAAAAGGAGCTAGGGATGTAGCTCAATGTGAAAGCCTGGATTTAATCTCCAGTAGTGAGGGTGGAGGGTAATTCATGGGGCAGTAGTCTATGTAGCCACAATGCAAGGCATGAACATTTGCTATTTTAATTTGTGTTTGTTTTCTATTGAATAAATGAATATTTTATAGGTAAGGAATTCATTTAGGCAAATACTTTTGTTTTTATTTTTAACCAGGGTCTCATTATATATCCAGGCTGGCCAGACTCATTATGTAGTGCAGGCAAGTCTTGAACTTGTGACCCTTCTGCCTCAGCCTTCCAAGTGCCACTAAGCCCAGCAATCTTTTTTTCCTGTGAACATCTCACAGTACTAAGTGAAAGCTAGAACTGAAACTCAGGTCTCAAGATTTTATTGTGTTCAAGGAAAAAAAAAAAGAATTCAAAATAAAATAAAAGTGTCCAATTCTATTCTTTTTTTGGTACGAGATCTAACTTGGTCCCTTGTGCTTGAGAGGCAGGTGGCGGAAAGAACCACTGAGCCAAATCCCTGGCCCTCTTTTTCTTTTTTAGTGCTGGGATTATAGGCGTGTGCCACCAATCCCACCTCCTTTTTTTTGGTTTTTGAGGCTGGCTCTGAACTCATGTAGCCCTGGCTGGCCTCAATCTCAGCAATCCTCCTGCCTCAGCCTCCTGATTACTGGGATTATAGGTGTGTGCCACCACGCCCAGCTTCCCTAGTATTTCTTGTGTAGCATTATGTCTCATCAAACTGCTTTCTTGTTTTTTCTGATAGTGTATACTAAATAGTATGGTTTTAACATAATTCTGTATTGATCAACATAACACTTCCAAATATATCCTGCATAAATACTTTTACTTTGTTTTTCCTTATGGTGTTGGAGATTGAACTCATAGTCTTTGCACTGAGCTATATCTCCAGCTCAATTTGTTTTAAATTTTGAGTGAGACAAGTCTTGCTAAGTTGCCCAGGCTTGCCTTAAATTTATGATCCTCTTCCTCAGCCTTTCAGAGTGCTGGGATTTTATTAAGATACCTGGCTTAATAACTTTTACTTTATTTATACAAAAGGCAGTATATTTGTGTGGTAGATTATTTTGACAACAAAATAGCTTTCAAAATTAAAGACTATACTGATCAAGTAAAATACTTCTGCAACTATAATTAACAAGTTACATTTTTTTAGCAGCCTCCATCAAAGAATGAAATGTTTATATATGTGGAGATAAAGTACAAGTTATGTTTCAAGTTATTTTCCATCCTAGTAACTCAACTATTTTTTTATATTTCATCATATTGTCCCCCCCCCTTCTGATTTCCATCTTAATTATTCACTTGTTTTTTAACACTACTCTTCATGGTAGTTTTCAGCAGTGTATTTAGATGACGTGCAAGGAAAGGAGGGTATTGCCACTGTTGGATAAGAAATTATTATGAGAAGATAATTTCAATACAACTTCTGGTTTATAGTTTAGCTTTAGTTTCTACAGTTTCTGTTAAGAGTTCTTCCTGGGGAAACCAGCAAAATCATGAGCATGCACTGGGAGACGTGCAGTGCTACAGTTTTTATCTGGCTGGGCTGTGGTGTGGGCTGGGCAAAGAGCATTCAGTAGGAGGGAAGCCTGTGTGAGTAGACTGCTCTGCATTTTAAGATTAAGTCCTACTCTTTTTTTCCAGGGAGGAAGCTGGACACTCAAGAGAAAAATACACTGCCAAACTAAGTTACATAAGTATAGATTAAAAGCTGCACCATATACTCTGTAGATTTTGGTGCTATTCATTTTTTAAATGTATTTTTTGTGTTTCTGAGGATGGGACCCTTGGCATTACACGTGGTAGGCAAGAGCTCAAACACTAAGCTCTTTGTGTTTTCCAGAAAAGATGGAATAATAGGCACATTGGTTATAACAGCCATCAAATCACATTGCTTTGGGAACATTTACTTGAATCATGTTGTCCAGTCTAGACTGTTGATCTTTATATCTGGTACATGTTTTTTCTCATTATCTGATGTCTGTGTTGCACCTCACAATTGACTGTGCCCATTGTCTTCCTCTTACTTGATTTGTCTTACTTTAGTGGATAACATCTCCAGTGCTTTTTAAAGGAAAGGTACATGGGATGTAAAAGATTTTGAAACTTTGAGAAACTGAATCCCCTCCACCCGCAACTGGTACCAGGAATCAAATACAGGGCATTGTACTTGACAGGCAGGTGCAGCACCACTGAGCTACATCCCTGGCCCAAGAGACTGAATATTAATCAGTATCATACCTATATGGGCTGCATAGAATTTTCTTTGGAAATTTGAAGTCATTGTTCTGTAGTTGATTTCTATTATAACTGTTAAGTCTGAAATTATTCTGATGGCCTTTTTGTTTTTTAATGTCAGTAGTCTCCATTGCCTAGAAATTTGTAGCTTCTTTCCTTGTCATCATTTCACAGTGACAAACCTTAGTATGAGTCCCATTTCATCTTCCATTGTTCTGGATACTTAACTTTTTAGTTTTTAAAAAATTTCTTTATTTCTGATTCTTAGATAATCCTTTATTTTCCTTTGTACTTAGCTAGTTTGGTATTCCACTGTACCACTGTTGATAATATTTGTGATGTCATAAGTATAGCGCCAACCACTATTGCAACCCACATTGACAGTCTTGTCACAAGTAATAGTTCCACTGTGTTTAATGTTTTCTTATTTCTGGCTCTTGGCCATTCCTTAAGGACTTCAGTAATCTGGGTCAGTTTCACTGTAATCCTTAGGTCATTCAGGCAACTGCTTGCCTTGATGTCATCACTTGTTAACATTCTTTTCTAATGGAGACAGACCTTAGGACAGGGAGCTGACTTTGCCACCTGTTCACCTTGGGTTTGGGACTTTAATCTTGAGGTAGACCTTGGGCACTGTGGTAGAGGTGGCTGAAGTGGGGTGAACCTGGATTCAGGACAACCAAAGAAAGTTGTAATTTGCCTGCCTCCAAGCTAAAGAAAGACAAAAGGCTGGACTTTTTTTTTTTTTTTTTCCTGGAAAAGAAAGGTAGGCTTTTAATAACTGTTGTTATAGCCAGGTTGTCATGCGGTTATAAAGTGGTTAGAAATTTCTGAAAGGGAATTGTTAAAAAAAAAAACAGGCGCTCATCTTAAATAATATCTAGTATTCCATTGGACTTTTAAATATGGTGTCTTATACCCCTCACTTCTGACAGATATATTGGTATATTTTTCTTTCATCTTTTGTTCTTCTCTTTGAAAAATTTGGATTATTCTTCTTTCCTCCTCCTCCTCACCTCAAACCTAGTTCCAAGACATTTCATGTTTCCCAGCCTTTTGTGTCTTATTTTTAATTTCCAGGAGTTATCTCAACCCTTCCCTCCTCTTCCTCATTGTTCCCTCTCTTGTCTTCTCAGTCTTCAGTTTTATATCTTTCTGTAATTGTTTTGCACACAAAATTATGATTTAGGCCTTTGAGGTTTTTTGCGTGCGCGCGCTTGTGTGTGTGTATTGAAAGAAAATACTTAGTGGTGTATTTAAGTTATTCATAAAGATAACATTTATCATGGGGAATTTGAACCTGTTCATGATATATCTTGATGCTTTTTTTCCATCCCCCACCTCTGTTCCCTACTTACATACAAAAGCTTTGTTTCCATTTTTTCATTCTATTTTCTTTTTTCATGTCCCTTCTTTTCATCCCCTTCTCCCCTTCCCCTTCTCATTTGAATATTTCCTTCCCATTTCCTAGTATCTATATTACACATTTTAGTCCTTATTTCTACTTGATGTTTCTCACACCAGAGAAACAATGTGGTATTTAAATGTGTGTGTCCATTAACTTCACTTAAGAGTGTGGTCTCACAGTCCATCCATTAGCTATACATGCATGATGCTCATCCGTGTGGTGGAGTAGTACTCCATTGTATAAAAAAGAAACACATCTTCTTTATCCCTTTGTCAGTTTATGGTCATTTGGACTGTTTCCAAGATTTATAAACTAGTATAAACTGCTGCTATAAACATGGGTGTGTACATAACACTGTGGTATGATGCTTTAATTCTTTCAAGAAAATAGGTGGGTCAAACCTCTAATTTTAGTTTTTTGAGGAATCTCCACACTGATTCCACAGTGGGCACCAGTCTACTCCCACCAGCAGTGAACAAGGGTTCCTTTTCCCCACAGACCCTCCAGCATTTGTTATTGGTTAATTCCTGATGACAGCCATTCTTTCTGAAGTTGTTTCTCAGCATTATAGTTTGCACTTCTCAAATGACCAGTGATGTTGAACATTTTTTTCATATGTTTATTTGGTGTTTCTTCATCTGGAAAGTGTCTTTTCATTTCAGATGCCCATTTTTGAATTGGGTCTTTAAATTTGGGGCATCTGATTTTTTTTTTTAAGTTCTTTTATTTAGATAGTAGTCCTTTATCTGATGAATAGTTGGTAAAAAAAAAAAATTCCCACACTGTGGGTTGTCTCAGTCTGTTTTGGTTTCTCTTGCTGTGCAAAAGCCTTTTAATAAGGTAAGGTCCCAGTCGTTTATTATTTCTAATTTCCCTTGTGGATGGGCTTTGTTTGTGAAGTCTTTGTCTACTCCTATGTCCTCAAGTGTTCTACCTACTCTCTCGCAGCAGATTTAGTGTTTGTTTTAATATTTAGATCTTTGATCCATTTCGATTTTAGGTTAGTACATGGTGAAAGATAAGGGTCTGGTTTCAGTCTTCAGCAAGTGAAAAGTCAGTTTTTCAGCACCACTTATTAAAGAGGCTGTCTTCCAGTGAGGGTGTTTGTTTCCTTTGTCAAAGATAGGTTAGCTGACTGTCTGGAATTGTTTCTTTTCTCTTTGGCGGCGGGTGTGTGCTGGGGATTGAACTTGGGTCCTTGTGATTGTGAGGCAGTTGGTGGAATCACTGAACTAAATCCCTGGCCCTATCTGGAGTTGTTTCTGCATCTTCTTATCTGTTCCCTTGATCCTCAGGTCTGGTGCCCCACCTCAGTAGCTCTGTAGTATAATTTCAAGTCAGGGATTTTGATGCTCTGTGTATTGCCTTTGTTGTCCAAGTTTGCCTTTGCTATTCTAGGTCTTTTCTGGTTCCAAATGAAGTTTAGGATTTTGTCTAATTCTGTGAGATATGTTGGAATTTTGATTGAGATTGCATTAAATCTATGTAACAATTTTGGAAATTTGGCCATTTTCACTTTGGTGGTTCTTACCCAAATTGCAGAAAGGGATATCTTTTCATTTTCTGAAATCCTCTTCAATCTCCTTTTCCAGAATATTGTAGTTTTCAATTTAGAGGTTTTTTACTTTTTTCATTAGATTGAATACTAGGTATTTCATTTCTTTGGATGCTATTGTGAAAGGTGTTTCTGTAATTTCTGAGTTTATTATGTACATTGAAGGCTATCAATTTTTTAAGTGTTGATTTTGTATTCAGCTATGCTGAGTTTGGTTATTAAATCTATTAAAAATTTGGGAAGTCTTTTGGAGTTTTTGGGGTCTTTATATATAGAGTATCATGTCGTCTGCAAATAATGATAACTTATTTTTTTTCTTTCCTATCCTATTCTTTTATCTCATTCTCGTCTAATTGCTGTGGCTAATGTTTCCAGAATCCTTGTCTTATTCGCGATTTTAGAGTGAAAGCTTTCAGTTTTTATCCATTTAATATGATGTTGGCTGTTGGTATGTCATAAATGGCTTTTTCAAATTGAGATAATGACCGTTTATTCCAATTTTTGGTAGGATTTTTATCATGAATGGGTGTGGGATTTTGTCAGATGCTTTTTCTGTTACATCTATTGACATGATCATATAATTTCTGTCTTTGGCTATGTTAATATAGTGTATTACATTTACTGACTTGTTGAACCATCTCTGCATCCCTGGGATGAATCCATTGTAAGCTTCTTGCTGTTTTGCTGCATTGTTTGCAAGTTTGTTATTGAGGATTTTTGTGTCTGTGTTTACAGGGAGATTGGCCTCTAGTTCTCTTTTTTGGTTGGATCCTTCTCTGGTTTTGGTATCAGTGTTATGCTTGCTTCCAAGAATGAATTTGGGAGTCGTGTTTCCCTTTAGTTTCGTTTAAAAATTTGGAAAGTAGCAGCGTTAGACCTTCTCAAAATTTCTTGTAGAATTCAGCAGTATATCTTCTTGATTCAGTTTTAGTAATATAACTGGGAATCTGCCCATTTCTTTTGTGTTTTCCATCTTATTAGAATACATTTTACCAAAGTAGGTATTGATCTCCTGGATTTCTGCAGGATCTGTTATGATTTCACCCTTTTCATTCCTAATTGCAAGGATTTGAGTCTTTCCTTTTTTTGATAAGGTTAGCTAAGGCTTTGTCAATTTTATTTAATCTTTCAAAGAAGCAACTCTTCAATTCATTGATTCTTTGTATTTTCTTAGTCTCCTTTGCATAGTTTCAGCTGTGAGCTTTATAATTTCTTCCCTCGTATGAGCCACTATAAATTTCCTTTATAGGAATGCTTTCATTGTCTCTTACGTTTCTGTATGTTGCATTGGCATTGTCATCTAATTGTAGAAACTATCTAATTATTATTTTTTTTGTTTTGTTTTTTGAGACAGGCTTTCACTATGTAGTTGAGACTGACCTGGAACTCACTATGTAGCCCAGGCTGGTCTCGAACTCACAGCGATCCTCCTGCCTGCCTCAGCCTCCTGTGTGCTGGGCTTACAGGCATGCGCCACCACGCCTGGTCTCATTTATTCTTTAATTTCATTTGTGACCCATTGATTATTTAGGAGGGTGGAGATTTTGTGGTTTCTTTTGCCATTGATTTCCATTTTCATTGCACCAAGGTCTGATAAAATGCATGATGTGCTGGGCTTACAGGCATGTGCCACCACGCCTGGTCTCATTTATTCTTTAATTTCATTTGTGACCCATTGATTATTTAGGAGGGTGGAGATTTTGTGGTTTCTTTTGCCATTGATTTCCATTTTCATTGCACCAAGGTCTGATAAAATGCATGGGATAATTTCAGTTCCTTTGCATTTACTTAAGTATGTTCTGTGCCCTAGTATTTGGTCTGTTTTGGAGAAATCCCATGTGCAGCTCAGAAGAATGTGTATTCTGATGTTGAGGGATGGGACACTGTAGACATTTACTAAGTTCATTTGTTCAACAGTTTAGTTCAGTTGTACTATTTCATTGTTGATTTTTTTTTTTGTCTAGTTTTGTGACAGTGGGCTATTAAGGTCCCCCATTACAATTGTGCTAAGCCTTATTTGATTTTTCATGTGCATTAATATTTGTTTTATAGGGCCAGGGACTTAGTTCAGCGGTTTGGTGGCCTGCCTAGCAAGCGCAAAGACCCAAGTTCAAACCCTGCTACCAAAAAAAAAAACAAAACAAAAAAATATTTGTTTTATATAGTTGGATGCCTTGGTATTTGGTTCATACATATTTATGGTTGTTATCTCTTTCTCTTGTATTGGCTCCCTTTGTGAGGTAGGTTTTTGTTTGTTTGTTTGTTTGTACCAGGGATTGAACTCAGGACCTTGTACTTGTGAGGTAGGTGGTGGAACCACTGAGCTAAATCCCTAGCCCTGTACTAACCTTCTTTGTCTCACTTAATCAGTCTTGGCTTGAAATTCACTTTGTCTGCTACCCCTGCTTTTTTCTGGGTTCCTGTCGCTTGGAGTATTGTATTCCATCCTTTGACTTTCAGTCTTTGAATTTCTTTTTTAATTAAATGTGTTTCTTCTATGTAGTTTTATTGTTGGATCTTGGTTGTTGGTCCATTCTACCAATTTGTTTCTTAGGGGATGGTTCTGGGGATTGAACTTGGGACCTTCTGCTGCTTGCAAGGCAGGTGGCGGAACCACAGAGTTAAATTCCTGGCCCAGTTTGTTTCTTTTGGTTGGTGAATTGAAACAATTCACATTGATGGTTATAACTGGTAATGTATTGGCTTAACTCTGTCATATTGTTTTGCTGTTGTTGATTCCCTTCTTCTCTGTTTAATTTCTTGCTTTGCTTGGTGGATTCATTTTGTTGGGGTTCATGGCATTGTAAGCCTTGTTATCTTTTTCTAGAATGTCTTTTAGAACACTTTGGATTGCTAGTTTGGTGTTCATGAATTTCCTCAGGTGTTCTTTGTCATGGCAGTATCTTATTCATCACTTTTGTGGGGCACATCAATCTAGATTGGAGGTTTTTTTCCTGTAGGCCTTGAAGTACTTCACTTGTAGCTCTCCTTGACTAAAGGGTTTGTGTTGAAGTCTGCTGTGATTTTGATGGGCTTCCTTTATAGGTGACTTATTTCTTTTATCTCTCAGCTTTTAATATTCATCTTGTGTTGAATTTCTGGAACCTTGACATATATGTTTTGGGGAAAATTTTTTTGATATGGCTAATTGGAATTTTATATGCCTCACTTAGGTGTGTCAAATTCTTTTTCCCTATTTAGGAAATTTTATGCAATTGCCTCTGTGAATAGGGTTCTAATATCGTTTGCACTATCTCCTGGTTTTTCATTGACTCTGATCCGTCCTATGTTATTCTTCTTTGCATCATGTAGCAGCTGCTGGATTGATTTTGTGTGCATGTCTCTGGTCCCTTAAGACATCTTTCTTTTCATGATTGCTAACTTTAATCCTATCTTCTATATCTGATATTCTGTACTCACATTGGCTCATTCTGCTGTGTATGCTTTCAATGAAATTTTTAATTTTCCTGGATATCTTTTTGATTTTTTCATGGATTGTATTTCTTTCCTAAGCCAAGCATTCATGGTTTCCATCATTTTCCTGAGCTCCTCTTGTTTTTTTTTTTGTCTGTATCTGCTCTAGAGTTGCTAACCATGTCTCATTAAGCTCACCATCTCTGTAGTCATCTGAGAAATTATTTCTGCTTTGAATTTTTTTTTTTTTCCTAGAGTCTTATTCATCTGCTTTGTTACTTCCCTGTTAACCATTTCGGAGTCCAGGTTGTTGACCTTCAGATTGTTCTACTGCATTGGTTTGCCTTTGGTAAGCTGCACTGTAGGGAGGGGATTGCATCCTGTTTTAAGTTTGCCATTTTCTTTTTTCTTTTTTTTTTTAAAGTATAATTCTTGAGTTGATGCTTGTCAGCTTTTATGGCTAATAGCTTTATTGCCAGTATTCAGAACCCTTAGGAAATCACTTACTTCTCAGAGGTGTCTTTGAGGAATAGCTGGCTTTTGGGTTTTGAGTCTGTTTCAAGATCCTCCCGCAGTTTATTGGGAATGAGGATTTTCTGCCTGCTTGGCCCAGACCCTGGTTCTTTTGCACTGACCTAGAGAATTTTTTAAGACCCTTAGGCAGTCTCAATCTTCATATATCAGGAAGAACAACTGTTTAGCATAATTATGTCACCTTGACTAAAGTATTACAATCAGCAATAACTGTAGTGTCAAACAGACTAGAAAATGACAAACTGTGGTAACTATTAATTTTCTACCTCTAACCATATGAACTAGATTTGTGGTTATATAACGAAATCTAAAACGAACCAGAAAATTATATACAACAAACAAGCCTTCAAAATGGCAATTTTACCCTTAGGGAAAAAGATTTAAAAGGGATTAGAAGAGGAAAAAATAGAGGAATGGAAGAGATTAGAAGCAAGGCTGCAGGACAAAGGAAGATCTTCACAGTTTGGGGGGAAGGCCAGGGATTTAACTCAGTGGTTCCACCACCTGCCTTACAAGCAAAAGGTCCCCAGTTTGATCCCTGGTACCAAAAAACAAACAAACTTTGGGAAACTGGGGAAGACAGGAGAGAAGCAAAAATAAAACTAGAAACTGTGTTCACACTTATAAAAAGAACAATCAAGAAACAAGCAAAAATAAAAAAACAAAAAGGGGGAAAAAGAAAGTCCAATTCAAGGTATGTCTGTCGTCACTGGTAGAAAACATGGACAAACAAGAGTCCAGATCCAAGTTGAATAATCTCAGTAAGCCATCTGTAGCTTTGCCATGGGATAGTGGCTAACCCTAGCAAGCCTGCACCTTTGTTTTACTGAAGTTCAGGCTGGTTTCTGGCTGTGAGGCTAGAACCAGATTTGGTGAATCTGCAGTAGCTTTGTACCTTCCGCCAACTTGAACTTAGCATCCTTACCATGACCCTGGGAGCCACTAAATGGAGTTGGCTTTTAGCTATTCTGAGTTCCAACCTCAGTTGGGCCCTCTTCAAGATGGCTACCAGCCAATTGCCCTCCCCTGGGGGAATGTCTGAACCTGAATAACTCACTAGCTACTGCAGTGTGCTGCATCCGCTGCTCTGTTACCCTGGTGTGTCTCTCTGTGGAGGCCTCTGGGGTTGCCAGTAGTCACTGTGTATGTGCAGGTCTCTTCATTTTCCCTGTGGACTTCAGTTCTCACTTCAGATTCATCCTGGATCCCAGGGACCCATTTCCATTTTCTTCCTCCCGCTGTTATATTCCAGTGTCAACCCCAAATCTCAGAGGCTCTGTCTCTCCTGCTCACCACCCCACCATCTTTCAGGAAGTCCTATAGATGTATTTTTAAGGCATTTTCTTTCCCTGGCTGTTTCCTCCAGGATGGTTATTTTCTTTTTATTTTTCAACTTAAGGCAGCAATCCCTGCAGCTTGGAGTAGCAGGAAGAGATCGAGGCATTTAGGTGCTTCTTGAACAGCCTTTGGAGACTTCTTTTTAATTCCTTTCTTTGCTCCCAGTTCTAAAGGGTGCTGCCAGCTTGCAATTCTAAGGCTCTTGCTACACATATTACTACTTGCCCATGCACATTCCAGCTTCCCTCCTTGCCCGTTTTCTCTTGTTCTGTCTATGGTATTTAAAAAAGATCTATGCTACAGTTTTTGGGAGACTCTTGAGAGCGAGTAAGAATCATTCAGTTAAACATTTGTTTGAATGCTTTTCATGTGTCGTACACTGTTCATTGCTTAGCTTTGCTCTGCTTAAACTTAAATTATTGAATTACTAGGAAGGACACGTTTACATTTTTTTAAATTCTCATTTACATTTTAAAAGTAACATAGTTGTATGATGTTGCAGCTTTTCTGTAATACTGGCAAAAAGTACCAAGAATCATAAACCTAGTAAGTAATTTACAGCATTAATTTGCTAGGTTCAAGTCTCTAGAAATTATGACCCTAACAAGTAATATGCAGAATTCATGAAAACTGTAGAATTCTGCTGTGGTATATAAAAGGAGAACTTTAATTAATGAAGATGTTAATTCTTGAATTTCCTACATTCAATATAAATGAAATGAGAATACTAAAATCTTTGCATGCTAGGTGGGGACACTGCATTTCATTCAGGACTCCGCATACCTTGGCCTCTTACCTACAGAATGATTTTTATATTTTAAAGGGTTGTAGGGAAAGAAAAATGAGGAGTAAGTGATAATTACCGCCCTGATATACTTCTTTCTTAAGCTTTTTATAGAAAGTTGCCAGCTGATGTTTTATAAAATGATTGTGAAGTTTATTTGGAGTTATAAACAAGTGAGAATTGGTAGTAAGTTCTTTTGAAAGGAAGAGAGAAGGGAAATGAACTTGCTCTACCATGAGGAAAAATATTACTAAACAGGTAACTTAAAAATGTGATACTGGTGCAGGAAGAGATTGGCAGATTGTTAGAGTACACTGGTAGTTATATTTTAGTATTTTGATTCTGTTTATGTAGAATGTAGATATTAAACTCAGGAAGAATTAACATCATTTAATAGTGTAGGTATATATTTGAACGTAGTGTAATGTTTTTCAGACAGGGTCTTGCTATGTAGTGATCTTGTTATATTTAAAATATTTAGATCAGTGTGAGGAAAGTGATCTGTAATTTCAACAGTCAAGTGTTCTCTATTAATATGTCTCACACAGCTATTTGTTGTGCTAGGAGTGGAACTTGGGACCTTGCACATGCTTGCAAAGTGCTCCACTACTGAGCTACACCTCCAGTAATGTTTATATAGTAATACTTTATTTTTTGGTACCGGGTATTGAACTCAGGATATTGTGCTTTTGGGGCAGGCGGCTGAACCACTGAGCTAAATCCCCAGGCCTGTATGGTAATATTTTAGTTTACTATATGGTAATATTTTAGATTCTGTCTTCATGGCTTGATAGCTCGTTTCTTTTTAATGCTGAGTAATATTTCACTTTTTTTATTTAGTACATTTCATTTAGGACTAAAGTAATAGATCTCAAAGCACTCAATTTTTATATGTTTACTTTTTAAAAATAATTTTTTCTAAACATTACATTTAGTGCTTGCATCATGAATATCGTGTGTTTTTTGTTTTGATTTTTACCTTTGGTTGTGTCCATAGATTTACGGATACCTATTTTTTTCTTTAGTAAGATAAAATATGTAAAACTGACTTTTCTGACATCTTGGAAGTAACTTCTTAGTAATGTAATAGGTTAAAGAATATAGATCTTTCTGTATTTGTGGGTTTGAGAGTTCATTATTTTAAAGCCCTGAAAGTAAAAGGATGCATATCCACAATGATGGTGAACCTTAGAGCTTTTTCACTGATAAAAACAGACTGTTGTGGGGTGCCATAGATTCTCAGTACTTCAGGGCATGAGAAATAGTGGCTATTGTTGATTTTCCTTTTTTTTTTGTTACTGGGGATTGAACACAGGACCTTGCACTTGTGAGGCAGGCAGTGTGGCACCACTCAGCTAAATCCCTGGCTCCTAATTGTCTAATTTTTTGAAGAAATATATCTCTCGGGGCTGGAGATTTAGCTCAGTGGTACGGAGTTCAATCCCTGGTACCAAAAAAAAAGAAAAGAAAAAGAAATATGTTTCTCCAAAATACATTTTCTTTTGAAAAGTGATTCTTAGTGTATAATAGTATCCTTAATTAAAACTAATTTGCATTCACTCTCATTTGCTTAAACTGAAATGTAAAGATTTTTAAAAATTTAATTTATTAAATTTTAGTTATGCTTTTCAGAGAGTTTAAAAGGTATGTTAAGTTCTTTAAAAAGTTTGTCTTAGGGGCTGGGAATTTAGCTCAGTGGTGCTGTGCCTGCCTTGCAAGTGCAGGGTCCTGAGTTTGATCCTTGGTACTGCAAAAAAACCCCAGAAAACAAAAACTGATAAACTGCTGGGCATGGTGGCACACACCTGTAATCCCAGCACTCAGAAGGCTGATGCAGGAGGAGTTTCAGACTACATAGTGAGTTCCAAGGGCAGTCTGAACTACATAGTGAGACCCAGTCTCTTAAAAACAAAACAAAAAACAACCCTGGATAAACTAAAAATCTTGCCTTTTAGTGCTTGCTTCAACAACACATGTACTAAAAGGTTTGCCTTTTAAATTTTATTCATGAAGGCTACCCCTGTGCAGTGCTAGGGGTGCAACCCAGGGACTCCCATGTGGTAGGCACTGTTCCACTAAATTGCAAACCTCAGGCCTGTCAAAGTTTTAAAAATTTGATAGAAATTTGTAGAAATTGCCATGTTACTTCAACCAGCTAATTTTCTTTAGTATAATTCTTAGTTTAATGTGATTTTAGTGTTAAGGATATATTTTCAACTATAGTTTTGATAATGTTCACTTTATTTAAACCTTTTTTTCCCCACTGATGGTGATTGAACCCAGGCAAGCACTCTGCCACTGGGTTTCATACCCAGACCTTTGTAGTCATTTTAAAATATGAATATTCTGGTACCCTTTGGTTTAAGTAGTAGTGGCTTTTACATTTTATTGTTAGCCTTTTTATAATTCTAGATCACACATCTGTTTATTTGTTGTGTTGCTCCACTTCTAATCTAATTTGTAATCTTGTTCTAAGCTGTTTAAAATGTGAATACTTGCTCACGTGTGCACACACGGGCGCACACACATCCACATTCCCTTAAGAATTAGTTTTAAAATAAAATGGTTACGAGTGTTACTAGTAGCTAAAAATGAACCTGTTTATAATTGTGTATTAGAAGATCAGAAATTTAGGTTTGAGCTGTAGGGTTTTTTGTTTTTTTGAGACAGGGTCTCACTATGTAATTGAGACTGACCTGGAACTCACTATGTGGCCCAGGCTAGTCTCGAACTCAACAGCAATCCTCATGCCTCAGCCTCCTGAGTGCTGGGAGTACAGGCATGCACCACCATGCCTGGCTGTACCAGGGTCCTTGTGCTTGTGAGGCTGGTGGCAGAACCACTGAGCCAAATCCCTGGCCCAGCTGTAGGGTTTTTAAAAAAATAAAATGTAATTTAGTTTGCTCACTATCCAGATTGCTTTAGTGTGACATACTCTGTCAACTCTGTTTGCTTGTGGTTCCAGTGCTAGTCGTTAATTTTGACCAGGTAACTAGATTAAAACATCTGTTGAATTTTTAAGTATTTCTAGACACAACCTAATAAATCATAGCTCTTCCAGCTGCCATTATTTTGTTTACCCTTGTTTAGATGTCAGTTATTGTGGCAAATTTTTAATGTTTCATCAAACCTTAATATTTTGGGGGGGCCAGGTACCAGGAATTAAATTTAGGACCCTTCAGGCAGCAGCACCACTGAACTAAATCCTCAGCCCCAAGATTTAATTTTTTAATAAGGCAAGTAGTGAGGCTCTGCTTATTCTTGTGCACTAATTCTCTAATTTCTGTATGGGATGGTGCTGTAAGAAATTTGCTATTGCTAAAAAGATACCTGAGAACTGAGTTCAGCACTTAGATTCGAGAAGGAAGAGTAAAATATGAAAATCTATTTGCATTTGTACATTAAATAACATCCTAAGTAATTGTATCTGTAATAGGGGTTTTTGTTCATCTATATCTGTGTGTGCTAGTATTTGACTAGTTGGCATTTAATATGCTGTCTTGCATAGTAATATAAACATACTATAATTAATTCTTGGCATTTATTTGCTTTTTTCCCTATAGTGGGATTTCACATATAGGGGTGGAGCAAGGTGTGTACCATTCATACCTTTTTACTGATTTGTTGGCAGTGTCATGCACTGGCAAGAAAGTGAAGGAGTCGAGACTGAGGCTGTGGAGCAGAATACATACCATAGGATTGTGCTACATGGAAAGAGTACCACGATAACCGTATAATTCATTGTCCAGTCCTGGGCGTCTTTGAGAGTAAATGAGAAAGCTAGAAATAATTATGCTGAAACAACAAATATATGAAACCAGGACATATGGTGTATCTGAATATAAACCCCGGTGGTCCTAGATTGTAATGCAAAATATAGCAAAGATGGGCTAACCTTGAAGGGTTTAAGTTTGTCCTAAAAGTGATAAGAAAAGTGATTTCCCAGAATCTTGAGGCTTGAATATAACACATTGCCTGGTAGCAGCTGCTTAATAGGTATTACCTGTCAAGTAAAAACTCATAGTTTGGATGAAGTATGAGAGATTATGTTAATAATTTCCAAAATCATAAAGCAGCGTCTTTTTTTATATATATATATATTTTTAATACCAGGAATCAAACTTGGCACCTTATAAGGTCCTGCTTGCCTTATAAGGGAGGCAGCAGAGCCACTGAGCTAAATTCCCACCCCCACCTTTTTTTTTTTTTTTTTTTTTTTTTTTTTTTGGTGGTACCAGGGATCAAACTCGGGTCCTTGTGCTTGCAAGGCATAGCAGAACCACTAAGCCAAATCCCTGGCCCCTACCCCTCCTTTTTAAACCAATCCCGCTATTAATTTCATACCTTTTATTGAATGTGGTGGTGCCTTCAGTTTAGCTGAACTTTTAGGTTACTAACTTGTAGAGGTAATCTTGTAGCTGTCTTTGCAATTGGCATTTTTAATATGGCCAAAGATGATATTTCCAGTCAACTAAAGAAACATTGGAATGACGGAGAATGTAAGGAAGTGCTATGGAGATGTTTTGCCAGTCTTGCTGTTACATTGGTGCTGTGGCATTGAAGTTATACATGTATTTTGTGTTATAGAAAAGCAAGCATTGGTATTAGAATTATTGAGGTGCGGTAACGTATAGGTAGTTATTTTCAGGTTAATTATTAACTAGCACTCTTCTTGTATCCACTTACTGTGTGTGTGGTATCATGATGCTAGAGGGATGTCTAGTGTAAGGATTAAGGGTAGATTGGAGCTACTTGCCCCGGGAAGTTTAGCTTAACATTCCTTCTCCAGTATGTTACATACATATGAATGTTAGTGATTTCAACTTTTGTTCTTAGATTTCCTAAAGTAAAATTAAAAGGACTATCCAGAACTCCCAGTTTGGAAATCTGGTTGTTAGTCCTATCCTCTACCTTTCCCAGCTCTTACACTGATAGCAAATGATAGTATTGATTACTAATGGTTTTGGACCATAGTTGATTACTTAAGTGCCAAACTCTTGAATTATCATTAAAAACTTTCAATAGCCCTTTCAAAACTGACCCTTAAAAGAATTTTTTACCTTGTCCTAAATCACTTAACCCCCCTTTGTTCTTCTAAAAATTTCTTGTACTTAAAAGATTACCAGAGCTAGAAGTGGATCCAAGGTGTGGAAATATTGCCTCCTAATAGATAGATCAAGGATTGGTAAGTCTGGGATTGCACTTGTTTATCATAGAAAAATTGTAGTAATGAAATCAGATCTTTGTATACAAAGACTGTCAGTTGCAGCATCGTTTGGAACCACAGAAGATGCTATGTGGATTAATATGTAACTTCATGGCATCATAGATAACTTGCTGTGGAAGGGTTAAGGTGATTCCTTTTAGTTTCTATCTAGAAACATCAGATAAAAATAGAAATGATGCAAAAATAGAAATAATGTGGGGAATAGAGAAAAGTTATATGTTTTATACATAAAAATTGATTTTTTTCTTTCTAAAATGAATCAATTAGTATACCCAGCACTGTTGCTGACCACATAGTATGCCAAGAAGAAATAATTGTAGACTAAGCAACCATACATTTGCAATATTTAGATTTTTTTTCACTGTACTCAGAGTTGAATGAGGACCTTTTAAAAGTTAAAAAGAAAAGGTATAATTAAGGAACTATGCCAATCAGACCAAGGAAATTAATTAATTAATTAATTTATTTATTTATTGGTACTGGGGTTCGAACTTGGGTCCCTGTGCTTGCAAGGCCAGCCGCGGAACTACTGAGCTAAATCCCCAGCCCAGGAATTTTATTTTTAGAAGAACTAACTTGAATGAGCTTTAACATCATTCCTCCATTAAGGATAAATTTGTATGAGACAACTTAAATGCTTTGTTGATTCATTTAATACCAGCAATAATTCTAAAAGTGCTAGAATGCTATTTTAAGATGAGAAAACTGAGTCACAAGGGAATTGTTGCATACTCAAATTATGAACTAAATGGCAGAGCTACTAAGTATTTCTGAATAACATGGCTCTATGTGACTCTACCCAGTGTATCTCATATTCTCGTGAAAATTTGGGTTCTTTTTTTCTTTTATTGAGTTTATTGGTACATTTTAGGTATACAGTACAGTTACATTCATTATTGGGATCTTGTACCTTTACATGACAGGTGGTCTTGGGTTCTTTTTTTTTTAATGGTTACTGATCTTTTACTTTTGTAAAATGATGAAGGTAGGATGAGAAAAATGCATATAAAATATGGCCTGAATTTGATTACTTTCAACAGATACAAAGTTAGCAGCAGATTGTTGTAAACTTCCTAAGTGTTTAGTTTTCCTTGGCTTAATCTTCCTTGAAGACCGTAACCAGTTGTTGCTGACTGGCATAGTCTGTTGTACCACACTTTGAGTTACTGCTTCAGATTGTTATTAGAGCCAGCAGCTACATCGCTGTGTTGATATTCACATACTTCAAATAAAGGATTAGGTGATATCTGGAATTAGGATGGAGTGGGGGATCCTGCAAGTTCCTGAAAGTAATTTGTTGTATGAAGGAAATAGGGGACATAAATGGATATCTGGAGAAGGAGATACCATAATTATTTCTAGAAGAGATCGTTTGCATTGCTTGGGTTAAGGGTAAGAAATTTCAAAACCACGGGCAAGGGATTTAGCTCAGTGGTTCTGCCACCTGCCTCGCAAGCACGAGGTCCCGAGTTCAATCCCTGATACCAAAAAAAAAAAGAGAAATTTCAAAACCACCACGTCCAACTACATTGACATTTTGGAATCTAAAGCAAAATACATAAATTTGAACATGATGAGAAGAATATAAAATCTAGTCAGATTTATTAGAGAAAGCACAATAGAAATAAATAGTATGAGATTTGGGAAATGTTTAGCTGTATAATATTAGAATTGCTCCACAGGGCTAATGTAGTGCCTCATAATGTGTGCTGATTCTTGCAGGATGAAGTAAAAAGCTGCCCAAGATTCTTTGCAGCCAATTTTTTTTTAAATTTTAAATTGAATTTATTGGTACATTCTAAGTAGACAGTACAGTTACATTCATTACTGGGATCTTGTACAGGTCTTGGTTCTCATTTTTTCCCCTTGTCCCCACCTTCTCTTCACCCCCTCCTCTCCTCCCCACCTTCAAACATTTTAGTTCCATTTTTACATTTTCTCATATTTTGCAGCCAATTGTTAAGACTTGTCCAACTCTTGCTTGACTTTTTTCCCCTTCTCTATTAACTTTGTTCTGTTGCTGTGGCAGCCTGGTGAGCCCTGGGACCAATAAATTACAATAGTGAACATTTTTATTTTAGTCTCATAAACTCAGCAAATCTAAAGCCAAGTTTAATACTTTGCATATGAACCTGCTATCTTTTTTTATTCCCTCACATGTTGTCCCTATTTATTTTCTTTGATGTGCCAGTTAATGAGTTCCATTGCCCACGAAATGAAAGGTACGCTTTTAGCCTGACCTTTGAGGTCTTTCACAGTGCCACTCCAGCCTACCATTCTGGTTCTGTCTTTGGTCTCATGAACCTTCTTTAGTATACTAGTTATACAGCTTATAGATAAACACAGCATCATCTCATAGTTTGCTTTATTCTAGCACCCTTTTCTAGCCAACTGAAATGTGTTAGTTACACAGTGGTTTTTCAAGGGCAGATTGTTTTTTAGGTTACTTTGAGAGTAGCCATGATTATTAAATTAGCTTTAGCTTTTTTGTTTTGATGATTTGCAAACCTAGAAATATAATAAAATAATGGACATTTAAGATGTAATTTTCAGGGAAATTTGCTCACTGGGAGAGATCTCTGCTTCAGAGTTGGGAGAGAAGGGAATATGGTTGGGACTTTGAATCTGTGCACTGTAGAAAGCAATCTTAAAAGTTAGTTTGAATTATTAAAACAACTTGTTTGAAATGTTTTTTAGTTAACACACATATCCATATTGATTCTATTTCTGTTACTTGCTCCTTTGTCTTGTAAAAGATATCTGATTGAAACAGTTTAAAAATAACTAACCAACCTGTAAAGGAGTTTCAGGAGAATTTTGTTGATGGTACAGACATCAGATAGCTTTGTGATCCATTTCATGATTAATCTAAAATTGCATATGCCTCCTTTAAGTTAGCCTTTAAAAAAATTTTTAAGAGAGGGTCTAATCTCAAATATTTAAATTATTTATTCATTCATTTACTTTTACAAACTTTTTTGAGCCAGGGTTTCTCACTGTATATTTCAGGCTGACCTTGAAGTCACTATGAAGCCCATGCTGGCCACAAACTTGGCAGCCCTCCTAACTCACCCTCCTGAGTGCTGGCATTACTCGGTTTAAATTTTATTTATATTAAATTGTACTTAGTAAATTAAACTGAACAAATTAGAGATTTGTTAATCAAAGTACATCTTTAACTGGAGAGTTACCCAAAAGCATTTTTATTATTCTTTTAAAAGTAAAATACATTTTGTTTTGATATGTTGTAGTTGCATAATTGTATTTAAATCAAAAGGTTTTCTAGGAAAATATACAGAATTGTGTTCTTTTTTTTTGAGACAGGGTCTCATTACGTAGTTGAGACTGACTTGGAACTCACTATGTAGCCCAGGCTGGTTTTGAACTTACAGTGATCCTCTTGCCTCAGCCTCTTGAGTGTTGGGATTACAGGAGTGCACCACCACGCCCGGTGGCAGAATTGTGTTCTTAAAGACCATATCACGTAAAGCAGCCCTTTTAATCCAGAAGAATATTTGTGTGTGTGTGGTATGTGTGTGGGTGTGGGTTTGCATGTGTGTGTACATACATGCATGTGTACGGTACTGGTATCAAACCCAGGGGTATTCTGAGCTATGTCCTGTTTTTTTATTTTGAGAAAGTCTAGCCAAGTTTCCCAGACTGGCTTCAACCTTGTGATTCTTCTGCCTGGCCTTTCAAGTATCAGGGAGTACAGGCATGCAGCACCATTCCCAGCCATTTTTTAAGTTCTAGAAGTGGGACATGTTTTCGCTCCTTATTACCCATTTTTAGTTCCTATGTGTTCAGACTTGATACTGTGTTATTTTTCTATTATTCTTATAATAGTGAAAAAAATGGAATTACAGAAAAGAATAGAAAGCCTTGAATTATAGAATGACGTTTTTGAGTCAGTAACATTTGTAATTCACATTGTAAGTGGTTTCATTTTTTATGTGCTGAGATAAGTAAGGCTTAAGTAAATGTATAGTTTATAATGAGAGGATTTTTGAGCTTATGAGTACTGTACATTTAAGAGAATTTACAGCTCTAAATGTTTAACATCAAAACTTGAAACTTTCTAGTACTGACGTGATCCTGATTTTATGAGAGGTTCCAGTCTACATGCAGGTGTACAGTGCTTATTTTCTTCAGTATCACCAGGGGAAGAAATTCTCTGAGCTTTAATATACAAACTTTGTTTAATGCACAGAATTATTTAAAATACCATATAAAATTACTTTCAGGCTTTGTTTGGAACATGTATTTGGAACATAAATGAACTTCATGTTTAGATCCCAAGATATCTCATTTTGTATATACAAATCCCACCAAAATCTGAAAAAAATAAAATAAAAATCTGGAGCACTTCTGATCCCAACTATTTGGATGAGAGATATTTACATAGTGTGTGCTTTGAACATACCCGTTTTTTCTTTTTAAAATCTTTTATGGGCATACCCAGTCTCACAGACTGTATACCCAACACTGTGGTTATATCTATCATTGTTTTAAAACCTTATAGTATTACTGCACCTTTAAGCTGTTAATAATCTTTTATATACTTTTGATATTTTCTCTTTTTTACCTGTCCACATGCCGATCTGGGATCCTACTCCTCCAGGTGTAAGGCTTTCTTTTGGTATTCCTCTTATTTTGAATCCACTTTGGGGGAGGATTTGGAAAGTAGGTGCGATGGTATGTCTGTTTGGGACTATCATTTCTTTTTAATTTTGGAAGGATATTTTTCCTATGCATTAAATTCTAAGATGAAAATTTTTCTTTCAGTTAAGATAACATTTTGTTGTCTTACTGCTCTATAGTTTCAGTCGAGAAGTTGGCTGTTACCGTCATTTCTATAAAAATTGTGTTTTGTGACTATACTTGATATACTCAGGTGTAGTTTCTATGTGTATACTGCAATTCCCTGGTTGAATGAAGTTGAGATTTAAAAATCAGAGTTGATAAAGTCTATTTAGGCACTGCTTCTGTCCTATTCTCTCTCATGTTGGAATCTTTTAACCATGTTTCACATTACAACCTATTTTTTCCCCTTTGTGTTCTTTAGTTTTAATGTTTTCTTTTGACCTGTCTTCATAATTCTTAATTCTGCTACTCTTAGTCTATTATCATTTGTTCAATAAACTCCTAATATCAGGTATTGTAGTTGGCAGTTCCAGGGTTAATCTGTTTGATTGTTTTTTTAAAAATAGATTTCTCTTTTCAAATACTGTATTGTTTTTATTCTCTCCCTCTTTATTTTACCGTAATATTTATAGCTTTAACATCTTTGCTTACTCCTTATCTGGGTATCTTTTTCATGAACAGTTTAATCTCTTGACCATTAGTCACTTTTAAAAAATTCTCGGCCTCCCTAGTGTTTCGGTACCAGATATGATAGTAAATATTTATAGAGGCTGAAGATTATTTTTTAAAGAATGTAGACTTTAATGTTTGGAGACAGTTAATTGATAAATAGATTGCCTTGGTACTAACAAGTCTTGTTTTTACATTTGTTAGGTGTATTTTAGTTTTGTCTTACAAATCAGTCTTAAATTTTACTCATAATAGCATGATCTGCATTCCTAGGCTGTGTTTTTTCTTTGATTTCATCTGAAACCTGAGGGTTTTCACTTACCCTCTTTGTCTCTGAACTCCATTTGTCAGCTGCTGATATATATGTGATATAGATATATAGATATTTTTTTGGGGGGTGGTTGAGACAAGGTCTCAACTGTGTAATTGAGACTGACCTGGAACTCACTATGTAACATAGCCCAGGCTGGTCTCAAACTCAAAGTGATCCTCCTGCCTCAGCCTCTGGAGAGCTGGGATTATTGACTTGTGCCACGATACAAGGCTCAACTGCTGAATTTTTGACTCAGCTGTTTTCTGTTAACACTGGAGCGCATGCGTACACGTGTGTGCACACACCCACATACACACATCCTATCACACCTGAACATGCCAGTTTAAGAGTTAACACAGTAGTAGGGAACCTGTTGCATGGGCAGTGGGCTATTTAGCCATCACTGCCTTAGGACCTATGAGGGGTTTTTACACAGACTTTTGGGGCTTCTCTGCAGCTCATTTTTTTCTGGTGATCTGTCCTCCAAAGTCCACTTCCCACTCTGCTGTGTTTTCTTTATCCATTGTGACTCAGCATCTGTCTGGACAGTATCATTATTATTAAACTAATGGGGTAGGAAATGACATTTAGTAATTATCTGTTTGAAGACGTAAATTGATGACAAAATGCTGGTAAAAATGATTGATTTTTAAGACATTAAGTACTGTATATAAATTTTAGGATATTCATTCTTTCTATGTAACCAGTAATATGAGGCCCAAAATAACCTACCGGTTTAAGTACTGTAGTAATTGACAATACTTTGTGAGCAAAATCAAGACATAGTCTTTGCTCTGAGTGATTTTGTAGGTGAGCAGAATCAAGTTCCTTTGTTTGTTGTGTGTTGTGAAAAATTGTGTTCTTTAAAATGAGTACTTACTGTGAAGTAGTAGGAAGAAAATATTCAAATGGGGAGGGGATAATAAAGGAAGGGAAAAGGAAAAATAGAATGGAAAATGGAAACAAAGCTTTTGTAAATAAGGGGAAGAAGGTTTAGAGGGAGAGGAGGGAAAGAAAAAAAGAATTAATATATATCATGTACAGGTACAAATTCCCTATGATGAATGTTATCATCATGTATGTCTAAAGTGTACCAGTAAAATTAATTTTTAAAAATGAGTACTTAGCACCTATCTGGTTTGAACTGTTTTTTACACGTACATCTGATTCACATAGCATGTTAATATCCATCTCTATTATCAGCACCATTGGATCAAATATGTTAGACTATTGCTGCCATAGATAATGTTCAGAAATTTAAAATAGTTTTTTATGTTATTTTCCACTAGGAAACTACTCCTACTCCTAATCCCCCACCTGCAGAAGAGGAGAAAACAGAATCTAATCAGGAGGTTGCTAACCCAGAACACTATATTAAACATCCTCTTCAGAACAGGTAAGCTTTTTGACACCTACATTTTTTATTTAGGTAACAAATTGAAAAGAAAACAGCAAGTTTGAAAAGCAGAATTAGATAAGACTAATTTCAGATGTGTTTAGGTTGAAAGTTCTATTTTTTACTTGGATGACCCTTGATCAGCAAACAATTTTGTGCATTAATTTTGAGCATATAATATAGAGCTACATAATGGGACTGGGGATTTAGCTCAGAGGTTCCACTGCTTGCCTCACAAGCACAAGGACCTGAGTTTGATACCCAGTACCCCCCAAAAAAAGAGCTAGGTGAAGTTCATCAGTGTTTGATTATTTAAAGCCATAGTAGTAAATGATGAGATTTCAGTACATAAGGGGATTTTTATTGAAGCAAAAATGCATAGCTATGGTATAGATACAAAGGTTAGGACAAAGTAGGACATCATGGAAACAAAATTTTTTTTCTAAAACTAATATATAACAGTATATGTGCCAAAAAGACTTTATGTAAGCAAAATCTTAAAATAAATATCCAGTAGGTTGGACAGTTTTTAAAAAAAAATACTTCTTAGGGAAAGGTTTCTAGTAGAGTATGGGTGATGGAATACATAGAAGAGCAGAGTGCAGAGGACATAAGCAGATGTATAGAGTAAGAGCAGAAGGACAGGTAGATGATATGGAAACTGGAGGTTGGTTGGTGGAATTTAAGAAACACATTAGAAGAAGAAAAGAGATATAAAGCTAAGCATGGTGGCACATGCCTATAATCCCAGAATCTAGGAGGCTGAGGCAGGAGGATTGCTATGATTTTGAGGCCATACCCCTACTTAGGCCTTGTCTCCAAAAAAATGAAAAAAGAGATATTAAGATGAATTTTTATAGGTAAGTGTAGAGTAGTATTCACTGTATACCTCTTCTTGACATAGCTATTCTTTTTCACTATATTTATGTGTTTACTTACTGTTTTCCTGGATTGTGTAATGAAAATTAACTTGATTCCATGAAAAGCTGATGTGGGAAGAAAACAGCTAAGAAACATTGTGAGAACTTTCTGGGTTTATTCTACTTTTTTTCAGGGCAGATCCTTTACTTTGTTTGCTTGTAAGAGCATGCAAGCCTGTTTATAGTTTTAATTTCATTTATATTTAAAAATAAAATTTCCCTGCCGTGGTTTAAATATTGTTGTTCTTTATTGTGGGAGACCTGTTGACATGATAATCCAAATATACTTCATGAAGTTTTCTCATAGGAGGTCCTATAGTTTAAATATCCTTCAATGAGGAACAGTCAGTGTGCTTGATGGACCTTGTCATTTAGTAGAACACCAAAGATCAAATAGTCCCTAAAGAGTAAAATCCTTTCTGAGAAAAGCGTTGTGCCTAATGTCTTACATTGAATAGCAAATTTGTATAGTTCAGTGTAACAGAACTAATATCCTTGAAGGTGTTTTTGCTTATTTGTTTTAAGTTGGTTAGTGGGGTGGTCTCTTCTAACTCTGTATAGCTTCTGGTTGTCTGAATATAGTTCTTGGTCTTGATGTTGT
Organism: Fukomys damarensis; assembly: GCF_012274545.1. Taxonomy (NCBI): domain Eukaryota; kingdom Metazoa; phylum Chordata; class Mammalia; order Rodentia; family Bathyergidae; genus Fukomys; species Fukomys damarensis. The sequence goes on along the minus strand of NW_022900944.1, from coordinate 593,537 downwards.
GGAGAGAAGTAATCAGATCTTCACAGCTTGAAAAAAAGCTGGAGAGATTTTTGAAAAGTTTCATCTTCCGTAAACAAATCTTAAAGTCTATTTAAGTCTCTAGTTTTTTTATAAATTGTATTTTGTGTAAAATAGCAAATATTATTTGGAAAAATATTACAAGATGATTTTTGGTTCAAATTTGGTAGTTTCCTCATTATTTACTTTTTATAAATATTTCAGAAGATTGTGTTTTCTTCATAAATAACCCTTAGTAATTATAAGAATGATTTAAGTGAATGGGGCACAAGTATATAAAATAAAAGTACTTGGTTTTCTCAAATGCTGTTTTACTTTACTCCCCAGGGCACTGTTAAATTTGTATTGTTCCAGAAGTATTAAGTATACCCGTATACACTGTATTTGTAAGCACATCACTAATACTATTAATTTTTATTTGTGTGTGTAGATTCTGTCTCATTGTTTTAGCCATGTGTTTGTGTGAATCCAGTCACGTGTTTTATCAGGCTTACATTGGTGGGAAGAGAGTGTTTTTATTTTCAAATAATGCTGTAATTTACAACCTTAAATTTCAGATTTCCTAGGAGAAAGAATACTGTTTAACAAGTTTTGCAGAAACTGCCAAATTACTCTCTCCTTGATCAGTTAAGACTCAATAGCTGGAGAGGTCTTGGTTTCTATATCCTTACTAAACTAGCATTATTAGTCTTTTGCATTGTTCCAGCCAGATTGGTCACAGTCCGATTTATGAAAGTTTCTTAATTATTTTTAATTTTCATTTCTTACATTGAACTTTGAAAACATTTTCCTATTGACCATCTGTGGTTTTACCTGTACAGAGTTCATTTAATTCTTTTATCTTTTTCTTTAGGATTATCTTTTCAGGTTCATTTTTAGGCATTATATTTTAGGTATGTTGTTAATCACTGAAGGCAGCAGAGGTAGGGAAGTGTTTGGGGAAAGACTTTTTGTTTTATTTTGGTACTGAGGATTGAACTCAGGACCTTGTGCTTCTAAGGCAGGTGGTGGAACCACTGAGCTAAATCCCCAGCCCCAAATCATGTCTTTTAACATTGTCTGTGGAATTGTATGTACCCCATTCCCCCAATCCCCTATGGGGATTAAACATGCATCAACTGTGCTAGGCAAATGAACTACTACTGAGCCACATCCTTAGCACTTTTTTAAAATTTGTAAATTTTTGAGCCAAAATCTCATTAAGTTGTCAGGTTGGCCTTGAATTTGCCATCCTCTTGCCTTAGCTTCTTTGAGTTTTTTGTTTGTTTGTTTTGTTTTGTTTCTAGAGGATTTTAATTTTGTTTTGAGGTCTCTAGTCCATGCCAACCTTGAACTCCCTGTGTAGCCCTGCTGGCTTCAAACTGGTGAACCTCCTACCTCAGCCTCCCATGTGGTGGGAGAATTCATTGATATATCTCAAATTCATCAGTCTTTTTAGGAAGTTGTCATGGTTACAATAACAAATGAAAGCTTTCTAACATTGCTAGTTTTTTCCCCCTGAAAACTCAAATTTTAAGCAATTGGCTTAGAACTGTTAGTTTTTCCCCTCCAAAAAAAAACTAATCAGGCTGGAGATTTAGCTCTGGCACCACACCTGCCTCTCACGCACAAGGTCTAGAGTTCGATCCCTGGTACCAACAAAAAAGAAAAAAAATGGTATCAGTTACTTTTTCAAGTAAAAATAAATGTTCCATGAAAGAGTCACTAGCTCACATAAAAGTTTAAAGTTGCCTAAACACTGTATTTTGTTATGCATATGCATTAGAAATGTTTTATTACATGTACAATATGAAAAAGTCTCATAAATAGATGGAAATTTAATGCGAATGTAATTTTTATTATTGTATCAGGACATTCTTAAATGGTATTGTTTTTATTTTAAAGTGATGATAATAAAGGATGCATAGAACAGGTGAAAACTCTAGAAGTCATAGTTGTGGGAAAGGATTTCCTAAGCAGAACTGTAGTTTCACAGGAAATAATAGAATCAACAAATGGGATTACATCAAATTAAAAAGCTTCTGCACAACAAAGGAATCAGTTAGTAAAGATACAGCCTGCAGAATGGAAAAATTTTTTTGCCAACTATTCCTCAGAGGACCAATACCTAGAATATATAAAGAACTCAAAATGTTTAGACCACCTAAAATAATAGATGTAGCAAAAAATGGAGCAAGTGAAATGAACACACACTTCTCAGAGAAAGAAATACAAATGGCCAACAAATATATAAAAAAATGTTCAATATCCTTGGCCATTAGAGCAATGCAAATTAATGCTAAGATTCCGTCTTACACCAGAAAGAATTGCAGTCATCCAGAAATCGAAAATTACAAATGCTGGCATGGCTACAGTGAAAAGGAACCCTTCTGCATTGTTGGTGTAATCTAAATTAGTATAGCCATTATAAAAATTCCTCAAAGGGCCGGGGATTTAGCTCAGTGGTTCTGCTGCCTGCCTTCAAATGCAAGGTCCCAAGTTCTATCCCCTGTACAAAAATAAATAAAAATAAAAAAATTCCTCAAAGAACGAAAATTCCTAATGACCTAGCTATCTTCCATCTGAGTGTCTTTCTCAGATAACCAAAGACATCATACTATATAGTAACCATGCATACCAGTATTTTTAAATCCTGGAAGCAGCCTGTGTACTTATCAACAGATAGCTGGATAAAGAAAATGTATCCATATATATAAACGCAATTTTACTTGGCTATAAAGATAGACAAATTTGAGACGTTTGTAGGAAAATGGATACACCTGGAAAATACATTAAGTGAAATCAGACACTTAAATATTGTACTGTACAGTATCTCCTTTGAGAGAGGCAGAGTACGAAAAAAGAACACAATAGAGAATGGATAGAAGGCACCAAGGATATGGATCTTTTGCACATGGGAGGGAGAATGTTGGTGAGAGAAGAGGAAGAGGAAATAAGTAGTCTAAAGAAATGCTAAGTGCAGGAACCTGGTAACCTCAATGAATATAAATATATATCATAATCATGAGATAAGGTTAATAATATCAACAAAAACAAAGATAAAAAAGGCAGTTTGAAGGAGGGATGTGGGAAGGGGATTACAAAAAAAAGAACCAAGCTGTACACATACCCACTCCCCAAGATGATTGTAAACTGCATATACTGCAAGCATGTACTAATAAAATTTTTTTCTTTTAAATATATGAAGGATACAGTGACAACTGTTAGAATAGTTTAGTGCTCTGGATTTATTCTTGCTTAAGGCATGAACAGATTTACCCAGCATTGTTTTCATACTGCTAATGCCAAGCTGTAAAATAGTACTTAGCTTTATATGAAAAAAAAAAAGATCTTGGTATCTTTGTTTTTGTTTTGTTTTGTTTTTGTTTTTGTTTTTTTGGAGACAAGGTCTAATGTAGTCCAGGCTGTGCTCAAGTTCTCAGTCTGTTTCAGTTTCTCCAGTACTGGGCATACCAGGCCTCTGAGTACAATTTGCTTTAAAAAAAAATACAAAGGCTAAGTAATTTTTAAAATAGTACTTAGTCGTGTAGGTTTTTTAAAAAAAATTTTTCCCTTGATGGTGAATTGGCAAATGCAAACAGATTATTCAAGGCAAGTTGAAATGCATCTCATCTTTGTGTCTAACAGGGATTTACAGGCATTGATTATGGAATTATTGAGTATTATCCAATTTAGGAAGGTTTTCAGACAGTTTTCCTGAAAAGAAAATAGAATTTCCAGTTGACTTAACCTTTGGTGCATTGGTCCCTTAGTTTGGTTTCAGGAACTCAGGATGCACAAGTCTCTTCTATAAAATAATGTATTATTTGCATATAACTTTGTACATCCTTCTGTATACTTAACCCATCTGTAGATTATTTATAATTCCTAGGAGGTTTTTTGGTTGTTTTTTTTGTTTTTGTCTTTTTTTTTTTTTAATGTTTTCCAACTTTGGTTGATTGGGAATCAGGACGTGTAACAAGAGAATGGGGATGTGAAACCCACAAATACTAGGGTTGACCTGTATTACACTTCAAGAATATTGAATTTGGCTGGAAATGTAGCTCAGTGATGCCGTGCCTGCCTTGCAAGTGCAAATCCTGAGTTCAAACCCTGGTACAGGAAAAAAAAAAAATGTGTGTGTGTGTAAATTCTTCTAAATGTGAATCATGTTGGGTTAACATTTATTGTCAGTAAACTATTACATATTAGGAATAAAACTTATCAGATATATACAGATGTATAGCAACTGGTATACATTATTTCAGAACATATATTGAAGCTTTATTCAATCCCTTTATTTTCCCATTTGTGTATTTGAATTAATATAGAATTGCATTAGTTTTGCCTCTTCCTACCAACTCCCATGTCTTTTATCTTTAGCTAATAGCTATTTTCTCCTTGAAATTGAGCCTTTCACTTTTTTACTTTCCTTTATTGTTAAGTACTTATACTCTTTTTTCCCCTTTAACTATCTGTGCTTGCCTTTATTGTAGTCCCTACTACACTGTAATTGTCTATCTGCTACGTTTCTGTGTAATCTCCCAAGTGATTAGACTCAGGGTCTGTAGGTATAGCAGGGAATCTATTATATATTAGATATTAAACGTTGCCCCTGTTTTAAAGTTTTGTTTTGTTTTTTATATCGTAGAGCAGGGGATTAAACCCAGGGCCTCACACATCCCCTGAGCCTACTTGTCCAACTGAAATACATGTTTTTTAAATGAAAGAAAGAGAAAACTTGTCTCTGTAATATGAACTACTGCTATAAATTTTTATTCTAAATGTTTGTGAGAAAATACACATAACATAAAATTTGCCTTGTTAGCATCTTTAAACCTACAGGTAAGTAATGTTGAATATGTTCACATTATTTTGCAACCAATCTCCAGAACTTTATCTTTATCTGTAATACTGTCTAACCCATTAAAAAACTTGTATTCCCTCCTCTCCTCTGTACTTGGCAACCACCATTCTCTTTGTCTTTGTGAATATAATTACTTAGGTACCTCTTGTAAGTGAAATTGTAAATAATTTCTCTTTGTGTGACTGGCTTCATCCATCTTGTCTAAAGAATGTCCTTTAAGACTGGTTGATACTCTATTGTATGTCAACTATGTTTTGTTCATCTAACGACTTGGTGATGGATGCTTGGATTGTGTCCATGTTTTGACTATTGATGAATGTGAGTAATAATTTTCTTCTTGGATTGGTGTGCACAACTATTTTTAACACTTGACTTTTTATTTTTAGATGGGCGCTCTGGTTTTTTAAAAATGATAAAAGTAAAACTTGGCAAGCAAACCTTCGACTGATATCTAAGTTTGATACTGTTGAAGACTTTTGGGCGTAAGTAACTCTTTAATGTAGAGTATGTGTTTGTAGTTTTTTAGTTGCATAGTTTTTCATTTTGAGTCAGATTCACAAAAAGAAGGGCTAGCTGAAATTAATGAATCATCTGTAGAACTATTTCCATGTCCGTCTCCTCATAGGTGTTTGAATGGTGGTGTGCCTTAATTGGTTTTGGAAACTTCAATCTTGTCATCCTTTAGGCCTAAGTGTTCTGTAGTCTCATCCTAAGATACCTGTTCTTCCATTGAGAATCCTTTACTGGACAGCTAGTTGAATCTTATTCCCTTTTGTGGTTACCTAGACACATTTGCCTCAAAACTTAAGTATTTTAGGACATTATTAGGGTATCCATTTTTATAAACTTTCCAACACCGTATCTAAAAGTTCCTGTGATAGGGATTTTGAAATATCAGAGATTGACATCAAAATTTAGGGAATGTCAAGAGAATGACAATATCTTTGATGATAGTTGTTAATTTTATTATACTTTGTCATAAACTAAGAAAGAGATTTTTGTTTCCAGTTTAGTTGAAAATTGATTTAGAATCAGAAATGTGCATGACTTCAAAATACAATTTAAATCACAGTCTTTGTCAAGTTTTGATTCAGATCTCCAAAAAAATTTTTTTGTTGTTCTGCTTGAGATTGCCCTAGCTTGTTAAGCTAGTGCTATACCATGGAGCTGCATTCTCACTTCCTACAAAGTCAATTTAGTGTGTATTTATACAGGAGAGTGTATAGGGAGATACTGTTTTAGAATATGGAAGGCAAAACTTAAAACACATTTTTAAGAGCTTTGAATTACTTAGCAATTATCTAAAAATTACAACTTTTATGTCTGTATTTTAGAATTATATACAAGATGAATTAGTGATGTTACTGTTATGTTTTACTGTTAACCCACAAAAGAATGGGTTGTGGTCATAAAATTTATGAATACTTTTTTAAGGCAAAAACATTCTGTGTAGTTACAGTGCTTAGCCTATAATAGATATTCAATGTACATTTGCATGAAAAAAGCAACGCATAAAGAAAACTGAATTGTGAACTTAACTACTGTGAGAGTTAACATTTTTTATTAAAAGCATTGCCTTTTTTTAAATAACAATTACTTTTGATGTAGTTGTCTAGTTAAAATGAGCTTATTTTGCTCTGTCTTTTTTCAAAACATGAAGTGTTTTTTCTTCTCCAGTAGCCTCTTGGTCAAAATTTGAATAACTAGTCTTTACAAAAAAAAATGCTCTCTAGGGTTGGGAATTTAGCTCAGTGGTGCCACTGCCTGCCTCGAAAGCTCAAGCTCCTGAATTCAATCCCTGGTACAAAAAAAAAAAGTGATCTCTAGTCTACAAAGGAAAAGGAAAAAGAATTTTTTTTTTTTGAAACAGGGTCTCACAATGTAGAGACTGACCTGTAACTCACTATGTAGCCTAGGCTGGTCTCGAACTCATAGCGATTCTCCTGCATCAGCCTCCCCAGTGCTGGGATTACAGGCGTGCACCACCACACCCAGCGGAAAAAGAAATTTTGAGCCCTTCCTCCAATCAGATTTGTGTCTCACTAGATTTTTTTTTTTTTTTGCTTTTACCGACTTACATAATTACATTTCTTACTTGTCCTCTGATTATAACATTGCCCTACATTTTAGTTACATGTAAATAATGTCATTGTATAATGGATTTTTATACCATAATTTAGAGATTTGAAGGAGTCCTTCAGTTTTCTATAAATATTTAAGTCCTTTCTTAATTTCTTTTTTCTAACATTTAATCTAAAGAACGATTTAGTCCTTTTGTTTTTAACTAACCTGTGCATTCTTAGCATTCATCTGTTTAATGTGCCATCATGAATTCTCATTAATCTAAAGAGACCTAGAAGCATTATGAAGGACAAAAGAGGCAGCATAAAGAAGACTTCTACCTTGAATGCCTTTGAAGAAAGCCACTCTCACACTACTCATTTAAATTAGTTCTCTTGGGTTGGGCTGGGGATTTAGCTCAGTTGTTCTGCCACCCATCTCACTAAGCGCATAGGACCTGAGTTGAATCCCTGGTACCAAAAAAAAAAAAAAAAAGCATTGACCTTGTCTAGTTTTAGAAGCCAGGCGTGGTGGTGCATCACTGTAATCCCAGCAGTTGGGAGACTGAGGCAGGAGGATCACTGTGAGTTCGAGACCAGCCTGGGCTAGCTACATAGTGAGTTCCAGGTCAGTTTCACCTACATTGTGAGACCCTGTTTCAAAAAAAAAAAAAAATTATTTCTCTTGGGCCAAGGATTTAGCTCAGGGGTTCCACTGTCTGCCTCACAAGCACAAGGACCTGAGTTTGATCTCTGGTACCAAAAAATAAAATAAAATAAATAAATTAGTTCTCTCTATAAAAGTAATGGTGTTCATGCTATAATTACTGTTATTATTCCAGGACCCTTTGGATAGTCTCATGCTATCTTATCCATAGTAAGTTATAATAGGTGTTTTGTTCTGGAAAGTGTGATGAAAGGATGCCATATTCTTTCTTAAAACTCAGTCTGAGATATTCCTAGGTTGGGTAATCTAAAATCTTACTTTATTTTGATATTTGGGAAGTAGTTTATTTTTTAAACTTTTATTAGTATATGTTTGCACTGCATGAAGTTTACATCCATCTTAGGGAGTAGGTGCATGTAAAAAATACATCTTGATTCTGTTTTAATCTTCTCACCCACTTCCCTCCTTCCAGATCATCTAGGAATCTCCTTCCCCATTTTTGTTGTTATTTTTAGTTAATGTTTATGACATTCAGTGTTTACATTCATTGTGGATATTTGGTACCTGTATATGACACTTTCTTTGCGGGGAAGGGGTACAGGTATCAAACTTGGGACCTTGTGCTTGCAAGGCAGGCGTGGTGCCACTGAGCTAAGTCCCCATGATACATCTTAAATCTTTTTATTCCCCCAACATGGGTCTTCCGGACCCCATCCCATTTATAAAAGATCATGTTTCCTCCTATCAGTCCTTTATTTTGGTCTTTATTTGTACTTTGCCTCACTCAAATTAGAGATACCATGTAGTATTTAAGCTTGTGCATCTGATTTATTTCATGTAACATATGTTCCAAGTGGATCCATTTTCTTACAAATGTCTCAAATTTATCCATAGTTTAGTAAAGTAGTATTCCATTATATAACGATACTACATTTTCTTTATCTGTTCATCTGTTGGTGGACATACAGGCTATTTCCAGGATTTAGTTGTATAAGTATTTAAATCTTGAGGTGAGCTTAGACCTTTTTTTTTTAAACCTCCCACAATAATTATTGTACTAATGAGTAGCCATCTGTAGTATTTGGGAACCATTAATCTTTTCTACACTTGGGTACCTCCAAAAATAATGTTTATTGTTTTAAGTCACGTGATCCTGATAGTGAGGGTGGTTCATCTTTTCTTTTGGTTTATTTTTTAATATGTTTGTGAACAAATAATTTGTTCATTAGCTTCCGAAATTCATTTATTTGAAAAATCTCACCTTTATTTTCAGTATCATAAAAATAGGTAGGCCTTGAGTTAATATTGTATCAAAATCTTTTTTTGTCGGATTGAAATTTAAAAGTCATTGAAAATTGTTTTATAAATTGTTTCTTGAACTTAGTATCTGTTTTGTCTGTTTTAGAAAATAACTCCATACTAAAATAAACATGCCTGAACTTTATTATATTTTCTACATTCATATTTTTAATTGTCCTTTTCTTTTACCTAGTCTGTACAACCATATCCAGTTGTCTAGTAATTTAATGCCTGGCTGTGACTACTCACTTTTTAAGGTATGCCTAATTGGTATTTTCATGTTTGTATCATAAGACTGGATCATGCAGGTGTTCATTGAGAAATCTTGCAATAAACTTAGGCATAGTTTATATTACAATGTACAGGTTAATAAATTGGTTTTAAAAGGCTTTAGCATCAATATATTGGTAGAAGTGGAGAGAGTATTACTCTGTATACCTACTGAGATTGATTTTGGTGTGAGAGCTCTGATTATGCAGTTCACTTCCTCCTTGATATATTCGAGTAGCCTGAGTTTGTCAAGCATTCTTAGCCAGGGATGCAGGGGTCCTTGAGAGAGCATTTGTCAGGTGGTAGGGCTTTAGTTAACTCTGAAATTACATAATTTTTGCATGTATTTTTAGATACATAAGTGTATATAGATTCTAAAAGGTTTTACTACTCAGAAGGTGTAAGAACCTCCAAATTAAGTAAAAGACAAGATTTGATAGCTAATAAGTGACAAAGTCAGTACTCTAAGTTTGGTATCCCATGCCTCTGACTTTTAAGACTTCTGTGTTTTAAAAAGTACACAAATGGCAGCTTTATGAGAAATTAAAATGTAAAAGTTGACTGTGGTATATTTCTTGCTAGTTCTAATGATCTCAAAGTGTGGGTTATAATATTGTCTAATATTGTTGTATTCTTACTTGTAGGATGGTATTGAGCCCATGTGGGAAGATGAGAAAAACAAACGGGGAGGGCGATGGCTAATCACATTGAACAAACAGCAGAGACGAAGTGACCTCGATCGCTTTTGGCTAGAGACAGTAAGGTTTTAAAATTATAAAGCAGTTTTAGAATTCTGGTAGGAAGTTACATTTTATTAGATTTACTTAATGAGATAAGAATGCCTACACTTAAAAAGTCTTAAGTCAGCAATTTTTGCAGTCATGTGAATCCTGTATACTTTCCTTTACATGCTAAAACTGAAACATTTTACTATATTACAAGTCACACAGAAGATGGTTGATGTTGAACCCTTGTCTTCCAGGGTATGCTTACCTGATCATTTCATCCACCTCAAAATTACAGAATTTTTCATTTTACATTATTTAATATTTTGCATCCCACATAAGCATTAGTATATTTGTATTATATTTTTTCAGCACACAGTAAAACAAACAAACACAATCAGTGAAATTGTTGCTTAATATGTTTACAAATTGTAAAGAAATTTTGGTTGTGCAGGATACATTAAAGAAGAAATAACAGTCATTATTATAGTCACAGGTTCCAAATCCCAAGCTACCAGGAGTAGATTTCTATTGTATTCCTAGCACTTGACTTAGTGGCTTGTTTCTTTTCTTTCCTTTCATTTTCCTTTTTTCTTTTTGCTTATGCTGGGGATTGAACCCAGAGCTGTACTCATTCTAGGAAAGTATTCTACCACTGAGTTGCATTCTCAGCCCTTTTTATTTTGAGACATGCTTATGGCTGGAACTCACAATCCTCTTGCCTTAGCCTCCTGTGTGGCTAGGATTACAGGTTTGTGCCATCATAGCAAGCTTCAAAGTACTTATTGTATTTTAATGAATGATTCTTTTCAAAAACAATAAATGTGTTTTAGTCACTTTCTTATCAGTGAGACACAATACCAGTGCCCACAACTTAAAGGAGGAGAGGTTTGTTTCAGCTCATAGTTCATCAGTCCATGATCACCTGGCTCCAAAAGAAGAAATGGCTTGATGGAAAAACTGCTCCTGTCCTGGTTCTCAGGAAACAGAAGGGAAAAGCTGAGAAAGGAGTTAAATAAGCCCTTGACCCTACCTTGTAACAGTGTAATCAACTGTAACTTCATAAACCATTTGCCTCTCAAACGTGATACTTTGGGGGACATTATAGATCTAAACTCTAACAAGACATTTCTGGAGATGGTTATAGTGATCGTTGTACAGCAGTGGTAAATGTACTTAAAGCCTGAACTGTATACTTAAGATTAAAACGATAAATTTTATGTATAATTTATCACAGTTTAAAAAGCAGCAAGTTTTCTTGCAAAGCAAGAAAATAGCAGTTAGTTGGAGAGCTGATTCAGTTACTTCATAGTTTTTGTGTGCCAACTGTAAGCAGCAGCAGCAGAGAAAATGAATGATGATTGAAAACATGAATAATAATGGAAAATCATTCCACTTGTGTGTGTGGGCATCAATTTTCCATTTTGCAAAAAAACAAACAACAAATGTTTTTAAAAGTCAAGGGAAGCTGGGTGTGATGGTGCATGCCAGTAATCCCAGTACTCAGGGAGCTGAGGCAGGAGGATTTCTGTGAGTTCAAGGCCAGTCTGAACTGCATAAAGAGATCCTGTCTATCAATGAATGAATGAATGAATCCGTGCACACCATGGCAAAGAAGTATATACATAAATAAAATTTAGACATTAAGTCAACTCATGATTTAAAACCTAATTTCAGTTTTATGTATATGTCTTAATTACTTTTCTCCTTGCTGGGGCACAGTACCCACATCCTTAAAGGAGGTTTATTTTGGCTCACATTTTAGAAATTTTAGTTTTTGTGTAAGTGCAAGCTGAAGGAATAGAGGGTATGGCAGAAGCGAAGTCAGCAAAGTGAAGGAGGAGCCAGGGAGCTGTGCCTTCCACACTGCACTCCTAGTGACCACTTCTTAGGACTAGACCACCTCCTCATAGCAGACAAGTTATAAGCTCAGTAATCTGATCACCTTCTAAAAGTATCACCCGTGAGGAATTGAGGCTCTTGAGGACTTCTAGATATAAAGCTTGACAATACTCAAAAATAAAAGATACATTTGCCACCTAGTAAGTGGTTTATAATTTATCCAATATAATTTGGAGGTTTCTTTCTTTTTTGAAGCTGCTGTGCCTTATTGGAGAATCATTTGATGACTACAGTGATGATGTGTGTGGAGCTGTTGTTAATGTTAGAGCTAAAGGTGATAAGATAGCAATATGGACTACTGAATGTGAGAACAGAGAGGCTGTTCAACATATAGGGTAAGTGTTCGCTCTTTGCCTGATTTTTTCCACAATATTATGATAATTAAAACCAGAAGTGCTTTTGTAGCTTGAGAATTACTTGGTTATAAACCATTATTTTTCTTGTTTTGTTTTCAAGAACACTTAACATTTTTTTTCCCTTTTACTCCAAAAGGGTCTTTAATGCCCCTATCAGGTTAGTGACTATGAATCCCTGAAAACCCCTTATATTTTTTCTGGCCCTGTAGTTTTGGCCAATCTAATAGGTCAAATAAATGTAATCAGAATAGTAAGTATATGGGTAACAATGCCCTGTGATGAATGTGATCATTGTATATCAGAAATGTACCAATAAAACTAACTTTAAAAAGCAGTATGTAACCTTATTCATAATCATAGTTATAAATATAAGTGGGTTAAGTATTCCAATTAAAAGGCATCAGTTGGCAAAATGAATTTTACTTTATTTTTCTTCATTGGTACATTTTAGGTATACAATACAGTTAAACATTCGTCATTGGAATCTTGTACCTTCACATGATGTATCTTGGTTCTTATTTTCCCCTCCACCCTTCCTTATTTACATAAGAAGGGAAAAAAAATAAGAGAAAAGGAAAAAAATGGAAACAAACACTTAATTTTGAACTCCTCTGGTAGTGCTCACTGACTTGTTCATGTTGTTTTGATTTCTGTAAAATTGATTTTTCTTACCACTGGAGTATAAAAGCAGGAAAGCACCCTACTTTGGCATATTTAGTATTTTGCTCATATTAAATGAGTATAAGTATTTTTTCCAGCTTTGAAAAGTGCTATTTGAAAGAAAAAAAGCACTACTATGAGAAGGATGAATTATAAAACTCATAATTCAGTGAGTATTGGTACAAGATACAGTATATCTTTTCAGCATTTTATTTAATACATCTTGTTTCTGAAATTCTCATAATTAAATCCCACACATGTATTGTAGGTTTTTGAATTTTTGTTTTGGTGAGTTTTGTTCTGTCATTTTTTCCCCCAAAACTCTGTTAGCTAAGATTTTCTTTGTCAATTTTGTGTGATATTTCAAACATTATGAATTCTTCTGTAAAATTCCTTTCCAGATAAAAAAAGTACAGGGAAAAATGAGAACCAAGACCTGTCATGTAAAGGTATAAGATCCCAATAATGAATGTAACTGTACTGTATACCTAAAATGTACCAATAAACTTAAAAAAAAAAAAAAAAGTACAGGGAATGCTGGGCATGGTGGCACACACCTGTAATCCCAGCACTTAGGAGGCTGATGCAGTGATCCTGCAAGTTCAAGGCCAGCCTGGACCACACAGTGGGTTCAAGGCCAGCCTGAACTACAGAGCAAGAGCCTGTCTCAAAAAAACCTAAACAGATAATAAGTAAAAGAGTACAGGGGTTTCCCAGATTTCATGTTTATGGGGCTTCTGTAAGATAGTAATTGAGTAGTCATCATATTCTTAATCTTTTGTTAACATTTGTTTTATTATAAGCTGGGTGCGGTGGTGCACACCTGTAATCCCAGCACTCGGGAGGCTGAGGCAGGAGGGTCGCTGTGAGTTCGAGACCAGCCTGGACTACATAGTGAGTTCCAGGTCAGTCTCAACTACACAGTGAGACTCTGTCTTTAAAAAAAAAAAAAAGAAAAGAAAAAGAAATCTATAAAAAACATTTTGAATTAGTTTTTTCAAGGAAAAGGTTTTTTTTAACCCCTCTAATTTACATATCAGTACACTCAGTGCTGTAGTATCATACTATAAATCTGATAGTAGCTATCAGTTATTTTAAAAATTATTTTTAGATACACTGTTTGGAGGAAGCTAAGTAAACTAGAGGATGAAGTATGAAAAAGGTATCCTGTCATTGTTAGGGGAATTAGCTCCTAATTAATGTGTATTTCTTTGTTTGGTTTTACTGCTTATTTTTAGTTTTGTCACTGCCCCACACCTCCGAACAAAGATTCAGTTTACTAAGATGACATGAAGCTCTCTGTGACCTTTCTCTAGAACCTTGTCAGCCTTCTTATATTCATTTATGATTATGCCCACAGCCTTATTTTTATTTCGTAGCCTTCAGATGTGTTTTGTTCTCTTAACATTATTTATTTGGTACTGGGGATCTATCTCACAACTTTGCGCTTACCTGGCATGCACAGTGCCACTGAGCCAAATCCCCGCCCCCCACATTATAATTTTGATCTCATAACTTTTTTAAAGGAAAACATTTATTGGTACATTTTAGATATGCATAATGATAACATTCATCATAGGAAATTTGTACTGGTATTATGATGTATCCTACTTCTTCTTTTCCCATTCCCCCCTTCAACCCTTATTTGTTTCTGTTTTGTCCTACTATTTTCTTTTTTACCTTGTGCCCCCCTTCCTTTATCCCTACCCTCTCCCTTGTTCCCCTTCTCTCTTGAACATTTTCTTCCCATTTTCCAATGTCTGTTGTACATTTTAGTCCTTATTTCCACTTTCGGTTCCTCACACCAGAGAAACTGATATTTAAACAGTGACCTCGTAACTTTTAAAGGGCAGCGTTCTCTAATATTGTGGATGAGATTAGATCTTCTAGTTTATGCAGTATCACAACATTTTAGGGGGGATACCAGGAATCAAACTCTGGCCCTTGTGCTTGTGAGGCAGGCGGAGGAACCACTGAGCTAAATCCCTCGACCCCACAGCTCTTATATTTAATCCTGTTTGACACATGCCACATTTTCTTATAGTATTCACATCTTAGGAAAATTGAGCTGTAGACATTTTGGTACACAAGGGAAATATGTGTTCTAGTAGGAATTATGTATGTTCTAAATTATCCTGAAAATACTGTGAACATTCCCTCAAGGTATTTAGTTTTCATATGTGCAATCTTGTTGGTATTGGGAATGATATGTGTAATTGTGTGGTAACACAATGTCATATCAAAGAGTGAAAACATGTATGCATGATACTTATTTTTATGTAAGTTGTGTATGCACATAAGACAGCTTCATCATATGTATTGGAGATTATTTGATGGTTTTCCCCACTGAATTATACATTTGCCATGAGTTCAGGGACTGCCCCTGCACTATTGATTTACTAATAATTACCTTAATACTTGATAGATACCTGATTGGATCTCAGATATTTGTTACATGATTAAATTGTGAAAATAATGAGCAAATTACGATAAAAGGAAAAAGTAATTTTCTATTTTACTCAAGTGTAGGTATTTTTATATGAAGGCTGATAATGGTGAGTTTTTAAAATTATTTTTTGATAGATAAAAATTAATGTCCACTTTTTTGCCTTCTAGGAGAGTATACAAGGAAAGGTTAGGACTTCCTCCAAAGATAGTGATTGGTTATCAGTCCCATGCTGACACAGCTACTAAGAGCGGCTCAACCACTAAAAATAGGTTTGTTGTTTAAGAAGACACCTCTGAGTATTCTCATAGGAGACTGCGTCAAGCAATCGAGATTTGGGAGCTGAACCAAAGCCTCTTCAAAAGCAGAGTGGACTGCATTTAAATTTGATTCCATCTAAATATTGCTAAGATATAAGAGAAGTCTCAGTCGCCTTGTCTTGTACTTCTGTGACTTCTGTGTTTTTTGTTGTTGTTGTTTTTTTTAATTTGTTTGTTTCTTTGGGGTTTTTTTGTTTTGTTTTGTTTTTATTTTGCTAGAAGTATCCACCATCCCAATCAAAGAATTACAGTACACAGCATCCCTAGAATCTATAAATGTGTTCCTGATCCACTCTGTAATAGCTTAGCAGAACTACCATGCAAACACATTTTACCCATTTATAATATTCAAGAAAGAGCTTGCATTTCTATAACAGGAAAAGAATCGTTATGTTTCATTGTATGCAGGAGCATATTTTGCTGGTTTGAGAGAGTATGATGCATACAGTTTTCTAGCAATTTTCTTTGTTTCTTTTTACAGCATTATCTTTGCTGTACTCTTGCTGATGGCTGCTAGATTTTAATTTATTTGTTTCCCTGCTTGATAACATTAGTGATTCTGATTTCAGGTTTTTCATTTGTTTTGCTTTTGTTTTTTTCCTCATGTAACATTGGTAAAGGATCCAGGAATATGACACAAGGGTGGAATAAACATTAATTTTGTGCATTCTTTGTTTTTTTTTGTTTTTTTTAATAACTACAAAGCTTCGCTATAAATTTATGCATTTCATTCAAATCAGTGATCTGTGTTTGTGTGATTTCCTAAACAACGATTGTGGATTATAAGTATAACATCATAATTACATTCCTAACTAGAATTAGTGTGTGTTTTTGTATCTTTATGCTGTATTTTAATACTTTGTACTACTTAGGTTATTTTGCTTTGGTTAAAAATTGCTCAAGTAGAAAGCAGTCCCATTCATATTAAGACAGTGTACAAAACTGTAAATAAAATATGTACAGTGAATTGTCTTTTTAGACACCTAGATTTGTCCTTTTATTTCTCCATCTCTGTAGAAGGAATTTGAACTTTTTATTGCAAGGCAGTCTCTATTGTGTCTTCTCTTGTAGTGTCTTCCACCCGAACAGCATACATTTGGAGCGCTCATTCATTATGTGTACTGCAATTTTTTATAAATTTAGTAGGTCGTATATTATGGAATTAAACTGATGTGGCTATCTTTGTTTTTAATAAAGTAAGGCACAGTTCTTCAGTATTAGGTAAATAAATGTATTTTGGATGTGTTAACAATTTATGAAAATTGGGATTTTGGTGCATCACCATGTGATTGACATAATAGGGGTTGTAAAATTTGGTTATTGAATTGAGATGTTCTTATATAAGTGTCAGAAGGATAGCACAGGGAAAAACAGGTGGTGGGCGAATGTATTAAGACTAGTGTTATTTAAACAGAACAGAATAAACTGTTCAAGGCATTTATATTGGTGAATTGTACGGTCAGTTGTATAGTTTTCTGAAAACTTGATATATTCTTTGTAGAATGTCATTTGAAAACAAATCTGAAAATATTTTGTCTATAATACATAATTGTGTACATCAGATTCTGTGGAATAAGCTCTGGGTGTCATAGAATAAAGAGTAAATTGAACCATAGGTAGCAAAATAGAAATCATTAGTTGAAAGAAAAATTTAAGGAGTGGTTATGATTTGATCAGATGCAAACTAATAATCTTCAGAAAGAGTCTTATAAAATAAACATTAAATTAGTAGCTTGGTTTCATTGTAGAAATATAAAGTAGGTTTTAAATTATGCCATAGATTACTGTTTGAGTACTGTCAAGCCACAGATACCTCCTGTTCAGTATTCTAGAAGTGTGGAATCTTGTGTTTATAATCTCAACCTTCTGTAACTAATATTTGTTCTAGGTTTGGGTGATCGTGTCAGCTGATTTATTGTCTGTTGATATGTACAGTTGTGAACATTTCAATAGCTTGCTAAAAGTGATGGTGGTCTGTTGGCAATGAATGAGACTGGAGTCTGTTATAAACTTAATGTTCTCATTTCCTTAATCTTACAATGCAGTTTAGTCACAATTTTATTTTAAATCTCTTTCCCAGGATGAAGAGAGATGGGAAATTATCCTGAATCACTTTTGGCAGTCTCCCCTTTAAGTATCACGGCAACTTGCACTTTGCATAAACTTTACATTATTCTCTCCTTGTCCAACAGGATGTTATATATTTTCGTAATAGAAAATTGAAATAATTTTAATTGAATAATAATTCATTGTAGCATGTGACATTTCATTTAATAAATACAAATTATACACTTGTACAGAAGGATGTGATGCATATATAAAAATTTTGATAATTACAACACTTATGTACTACTTTTTGTGCCAGGCAGTGTTCCAGTCATTTTACATGTACATTAATGTGCATAATAATCCTTTGATGTATAGGTGCTTTTACTTCCATTTCACAAATGAAAACAAACATTAAAGATATAAATATCTTAATAGCTTATGTCAGGTGTAAAGTGAATTTGAATTATGGAAATTTGATTCCACTTATCCTAAATCACAATGTACTCAATGGTCCTAATAAGAAATATTTATAAAGTTACAAGAGATTGTGATCAATTTATAGGCCAGCCATATAAATATTTCTCCATTTACTTTTATCATGAAGCCAGTTACTCTCATCAACCAACTAAAGTAGTGTTTTGAGAACACAGAGGCAAAAGTATAGGAGGTGACAGTATGTGTTATATTTTTATACGCAATTTTAAGTGTATCATAAATTGTCTTCGAAGGTAAATGACAACGCAAAATGTTCAAATTGATAGAAGTTGAGATTTTTAAATGCTAATGTTGCACTCAAAATGATAAATTTGGTAAGGCAATGCAAGGCAGACAGTGCGATGTTTTACATACAACGAAGTCTTTATTATAGACTGTCTTCATTATTGAGTAATGGAAGAAAAACTGATTTTCTGAATTGACATCAAAGTACACAAATTCCAGATTTTAGGTCAGATTGACATTGAAAAATATTCACTGTGTCTCAGGGATCTCTAGAAATTTTGTATTGCTGCAACGTGGAAGAATGGATCATTGTCCTAGTAATTTAAAAAATCGTTTTACAAAGTATTTGACATTGCAAGGGCTCAGACTGGTCCTTCATCACAAAGGGTTTGACAAATACTAGGTTGCTTTCCTAGGTGGCACAGGTAGTTAGTTCATTCACCCATCTTTGCCCAAAACAACTAGATCCATTACATGTACTCTCCCTATATCATTACAAATAACTTTGGTATCAAAATTTTGATTTTTGTATTTTATCATTTCCTACTTGCTTTGAATTCCAAAGAAGACTTTAGCTTTCCTGCTGCCTTGGGTAGATTTAGACATATCTTGTGATTTCCTTCTCTTCCACTGAGAGAAGCAAAAGAGTTAATTGTAGTTGTGGTCCATGAAACTCAACCAGTCTTTTGCAAAACATTTGTCCCTTCCTCTGCTTCAGGCTTTGTAATTGCTCATAGTTTTGCACATATGTCATTTCCCTGTTTTCAGTAAAAGAAGAAAAAAAAATTATAGCACTTTCCAACCTCTTGGTGTCGGGCATATAGCTAGAGCAAAATGGACTGGACATTGGTTATGAAATTTTAAAAGATATTCAAAATTAATGTTTTGCTGGGCGTTTTGGTGTATGCCTCCCTGTAATTCCAGAGTTTGGGAGGCCAAGGCAGGAGGAACTTTTATTGAAGTAAAACTAGAGTTCATATTTCTAAGGCTTATGTATTCTACAGGTAAGTATAAAATGCAGTTAGTTATGCTGAAGATTGAGCCTTGACATTGAGTTTTTAAATAGCTCACAGCCTTGGAGGAGTCCAGCATCTGTAAACTTGGATTTACAAATTACAGCTTTTAGAAGACCTAGTTTCTATTCTATGATCAAATAAAGCTTTGTGGTTCTTTCTATTATTTGATAGCACTTTAAAACTTCCATTTAACATTTTTTATATATTGTGCTATTACATTGTAATTGTTTCTATATAATTGTGGTTTTACAGTTATCAACCCTTTCGTAAAATACTGGTCCATAATTTTTTCTTTAACATTTGCCAAATATGACATGCTTATTTTATTATTCATCCCTATGAAGAGTGAAAAGGTGAACAACTGCTGTCTCCTTCAATTTCATTTTTCTTTATGGTTCCATTCCAATTCCTTGTAAATGTCTAAAAATGTTCTACACATACACCAGATGTGTATGTTCTCACATGTGTAGTACTGGGGATTGAATTTGGGATTGAACTTGCTTGTGAGGCAGACAGCGGAACAACTGAGCTAAATCCCTGGCCCTCTTGGCATTTTTGCCTTTACAGATTCCTCTGTGAAGTTGTGATCATTTTGTATAATGAAGACAGTTTACTATTCTTCAGTAATACTAAGTATTCTGTAGCCATTTGACACAGACCATCACCTGTTATTGTGTGCCACAAAGAAGCTTTGAAAGTTGCAGTTTTGACACTTTGATGTATTTCTGATTGGTTATAAATACAAGTTATAAATACAAGTGTTAGATTGAACATTTTCTTGAAGACAGTAAGCTAGTATGTATTTTCATTTTAGACCTGTAAATGTTGAAAAAGCTTGAACAAAACAATGGTAAGTCAGTCCTAGTGTGATGTTTTACTCAGAAGAATTTACTAGAACTTCTCAAACCCCCATTGTCATCAGTTTCCTTTTGGCCTTTGATTTAAGGGGCTCTTGCCTGCCCCTCCCTCATCTGCAATCTTTGACTCTGTTTTGGGTGTTTGTGCATGATGTGTGGCACGTTTTGGTGTGTAGGACATGCCATAGGAAATGTGAGGCATGAGATTTCATGTTTTGCATTGTTAATTTCAGACAAATTGTTAAGCATATTACATACACTTACAGTGCCCTTCCTGTGTTCTTGTATTGCCTTTTATATAATAAACCTGGTTAAGTATTTCAGTGTCCTGCACTTCTCCACTCAGTAGTTTTGTAATTGTGCAAAAGTGATAGTTAAAGGAATCAACTATTTTCCTGTCCTTTCAGAAAACTCCCTTCTCCAGTTTTTCTTTTTATCATTTTCTGTTTTCAAATATTGCTATCTTCTATTGTCTCTACCATCTTTGGATTATCCATCCTGACACTGATTGTGCAGGAATTTCCAAATCTCTCTCCTTAGCATAACTGTCCTGTTGTCAGCTCTGTTTCTCCTTGCCTACTGGGTTAGTATCTACTACAAAGTATAGCCTGTGCCCACACATGGTCTTACCTACTTATTTACGTGTCTACAGCTGTTTGTTTTGTTTTGTTTTGTTTTGTTTTTTTTGCCACAGTGGCACATTGGCTGATTGTGACAGATTAGCCACAAACTCTAAGGTGTTTACTGCTCAGCTAATTTAAAGGTTTTTATACTTATTGTGAATGTTTTATATTGATATATTCCACCCCCCTTTTTTTTTTGCTTTCAGTGAACCCCAGTTGTATTCTCACATAAATACAAAATATATTCATGGTAAATCGAATTATCTTGCCTCATGGTTTTATTAGCTAAGACAAAAGTGGTAGTGCTGATTTTGCATAGGCAGATTCTCTGAATTACAGTTTTGCTTTTTTATATTCATTTTGTTTTTAGCAGAAGGGGAACAGTACACCGGAAGACTATTTGCCTATTTAAAAAGATCACAGTTCATAGCAGTATGCCTATGTCATCTGCAATAACATGAATACTTTGTTTTGTGTGGTAGAAGGATCTATGTCCACACTATCCGAGGGTGGCATCAGTTTGTTTCAAGTTAAGGTGGAGGACATGCACATCCATTTTTTAATCCCTCAAGAATTTCAACCCACTAAAAGATACTCATCACTCATTCTCCTACAGCTATCAGAATAGATTCATAAATTAGCCATTCCAACATCTATTGAGCACATGCTACATACGGTTCCATCTTCCTGGTAAGTAAAATGTGTCAAAATCTTTAGCTTTTTATTTTACTTTTTGGTACCTGGCATTGAACTCTGGTCCTTGAGCTTACGCGGCAGATGCTGGGACCACTGAGCAAAATCCCAGGGTATCTTTAGTTTTTTAAATGATTGCAATATGCTAAGTCCTTATTTTATTTTATTTTATTTTGCCATAGGGTCTTGCTGTGTAGTTCAGGCTGGCCCTGAACCTATGGCAGTCCTTCCCCAGCCAATGCTAGGAGTGCTGGGTTACAGGAGTGTGCCACCACATGTGGCTCAGGCTCTTTTAAAATAGTGGTTAACACTAATAAAGCAGAACAAAAATTTCTTCCTAATGAGGTTTTTGTTAATGTTTGCAAATACATTTATTTTCCCCTGTATTTTTAAGAATTTCCACCTTAATAAAATTCAATTTAAAGGTATTTGATACTGAAATAATTTTTATTGTTAATTGCTTATTTATACATTGAAGTGTCATACTTCTTCAGTGCAGTAAATAGATATCGCTAGTGTTACCCTGAACTCCTCTCTACGAAAGTTGCTTTCCCTCACCCCTAAAGTCCATATGGATTTAGTGCAGATGACAGTCTTAAATGGGTAGGTTCCACTTCAGTAGATAGAATATAAATGCAAAGAATCTCCATATATACTTCATTTAGATTGATGAGATGTTAGCATTTTACTATTTTTGTTCTAAAAATTTTTCTGAATCATTTGAGTGTATACTGATACAATCAATGCTCCTTTAGCCCTGAACATTTCAGTGTTTTTCCTAAAGTCTTTAATGTGTATTTCCTAAAAAGCAAGGTTTCCCCCACCTCCCAGTACTGTGAGATTGGATTTAGTGGTGCTCTACAATTGAGCTATATATTCTTCAGGGGTTTTTTTGGAGACAAGGTCTTGCTAAATTGCACAGGTGGGAATCAAACTTGTGGACTTTCTGGCTCAGCCTCCGAGTGCTGGGATTACTGGCATGTGCTACCACATCCAGCTCAAGGTCATGTTTTTACATAGTTAGAGTACAATGGTCAAAACTCGTAACATTAGCACTGACAGTATAATATGTAGGACAGTCTCATGATGTCACTTTTATTCAGCTGTTGATAATTCTTTATCATGTTGTCCTCCAAATTGCCAAGGTTTGATCAGTGTGAGTCTCAGGGAGTTGAGTCTTTTGTCTTTTTGATACATTAAGTCCTTTTTGGGTGGAATTCATTTTTAGGTCTAAATGGTTTTCCCATGTTTATTGTGTAAACATTTGTACTTTTATTTCTCCATCCCTGAAATCAATAATACTATGTATCACTAATTTCTTTTAGAGGAGAATTAGAATTTAATAACCAAGGTCTGAACAGTTGATAGTATCTTGCTACTGATGCCATTGCTTTTAAGTTCTTGCAGCAGAGCTAGAAAATATAAGTACATATGTGTACTTATGTATCTTTCTATAAACCTTAGTCTTGCCTTAAACCCATACATTCACTCTGGTATCTCTTAATTCCAATTCACTATCATAGGGGTTTTGCTGTCCTCCCTTTTTATACATGTTATTTCATTCTGCATACAATGAGACAGGGCGTCAACTACAACAGTACATATTTATTCAGTCTTACACAGAAAATTGTTTTTGCTAAAAGGAAGTGAATGACATTAGTTGAAATACTGTGTTCAAAACTTCATTTCTTCTACGCTTTCTGTATGGTTGTTATTAATTTGGAAGTGTTTGATTCATTTGTATCACTCCTTAAGGCCTACATCATTTCTTCTTCTCACCTACTCACCTCCCCCAGCACACACACTGCCCCCTTTTCTCTGCTTTTCTTTTCTCATTCTCCTTCCTCCTTTTTTTCTTGCCATTCATTTTCCTTTTGTTTCTCTTTACATGTATAATACCTTAACATAGAATGTTGTATAAAAAACTTAGAAAAATTACATCCTCTCTTACCCCTCTTAATTCCCTTTGTCCTTTCCAGGCATTTCAGCCTGCTACCTGTATTCTCTCTATTTCTTTTTGCATAATAGAGTGGGTACATGCATATTTATTCCTTACACAAAGAGTAAAATACTATAAATACTGTTGCGCTTTTCACTTGTGCTCATAGTTACAAGCAATTGTCCTGTTTCTTGTATATCAGATTGGACTCCATTGTCTATAATTTATTCAAATACTTACGTATGAGGATATACATCCCAATACCTGCGATTAAACTGCTGCAATGCATAAGCTTTTGAAAATTACTATGTGTTTTGTGGTGCACGTTTATATTCTTTGTGGGAAGTTGATACATGTACACAATGCATCTTAATTCCTTTTTTCAAATTTCCTTCTCCCTGCAACCATGTATTAATCCCCTTCCTTTTTGCTTGCTTTTGTTGGGTAGATGTTTGCAGTACCTAATGTCAGGAAAACGAATGCACTTTGGACCATAATGTTGGGTGAGATAAAGCACATGAACTTGAATATTATGTGATTTTTCTTATATGAGGACCCTGGAGTATATTTAGCAAAATAAAACATAGATAAAAGTAGGGAGATACATTTTTCTCAAAAGGGAAAGGGATCAAGAAATGGACAAAGTGGGGGAAAAGGGGGATGAAAAGGAGAATTAAGATGTGTTACGTACATGTATCAGTTCCACAAGGAATGTAATGCATAACCTTGTGCAGATGTATTTTCAGCACAAGCCACTAGAAACATGAATTGCCAGGCTCAACAGTATATAGTTAGTTCTTAAGATGTGCACCAAGATGCGTGTGCAGTACAGGAGTGCCCATTTCCCCACAGCTACACCTATAAGTTATGTTGGCAATATTTCAATCTTTGCCATTGGAAAGTGAGAAAAGATTTTTCTATTTTAAGAAAATATAAGGATTCTATCCTCAGTTTTATTTTTTGTTTTTGCTTTACATTTCCATTGCTGACAATAGCCTAATAAAAGTAATCATTTTGCTCTTTTGTGATTATACATTTTTCAAATTCTTTGAGGAAATATTCTCTGTGTTGCTGTTTGCTTTTTCATTTTATTTTTATAATATTTTTTTTCCTCCTTCCTGCAGTACTGGTAATTGAACCCAGGATCTTGAACATTCTAAGCTCTAAGTGTATCTGTGGTGTGCCATTTTAAAAAAATATTACTTAGTGAAATGCAGTTTATACTGGTATTTCTCAAATACTCTTTTGGCTGCTAGATCTTGATAGTGTTTTGTACTGTGCCATCTGGCTCACCTTTGTTTTTGCACATACATTTGAGGGTGCAAACATAATTTTGTTGGTGTTCTTTGTTACCTGCTGCCTCTGGACTCTCTCTTTTTTTTGGTACCAGGGATCGAACGCGTGACCTTTTGTGGCGGAACCATTGAGCTAAATCCCCAGCCCATGGACTGTCTTCATGCTTTCTGTGCAAACTTGGGTCTTTTGGCAGTAGAGGCAGTCCCCAACCTAAAATGTTTTCAGTTGAGAATTTGCTGCAGAAGTGATATCTGTAGGAAGTATATTGTGAATCTTGTGCTGCTCCTAGGCTAGTGATAATGCATTAAAATGCTCGTGATCCTGGGGCAGGGACAGTGAGCCACAGTTCCATTCCACCATACAATCATGAGGGCCAACAACTGATAATTTATATTGGACTGTGTTACCAGGATTTTTTTTGTTGTTTTTTTGTTATAGTTTTTTTCCCCCTTTTTTGTGATATTGGGGATCAAACTCAGGACCTTGCATTTGTGAGTCGTGTGGTGCTACTGAGCAAATCCTTGTCCCTTTGTTTTTGTTTTTAATGTAGTGTTTTAAAATCTCATCATATAAAACATCCATCTCTGTGTGTATATGAGATTCAACACTTCTTTACAAAATAGGCTTTGAGTTAAAATATTTGCTGTGTGACCTTATTTAGGGTAGGTGAGGCTGCGTGTTGATTTTTGTTTTGTTTTGTTTTTTGAGATGAGTCTGTGTTGTGCAAACAGGTCTTGAACTCATGGTCTCAATCTTCCCACCTCACCTCAGCCTCCTGAATGCTAGACCTACAGGTATGCGCCACCATGTTGGCCAAATGCATTTTTGACATTCAGTATTTTCAATTGATAGTTTTTTTGGGGGGACAATTCCATCATAAGTTAGCATCTGCACTTAGGTGTGTTGTGGGTTTTTTGTTTTGTTTTGTTTTTTTAACCAGGGATCAAACTTAGGTGCATTAACTTACGTTTTGGGGTCTGGTTTATACTTTTTCTGTGTTTCACTGAGAAAGGTCATGGGGTTAACCTTCCCCACTATTTTTTAATCTAGTTTCCAGAAGGAGAAGGCAAAGAGGATGATTTGCATATCTCTTTCATATCAAAGTCCTTATTCTGTTTCATTTTTCTATTACTAATTTGAGGAAGGAAGGGAGACAAATTTATATTCCGTCTACTATTTTTAATTAAGAACCAGGCTAGTTATTTTTAACTCTTTTCAAGATCATGTCTCTATATTTTAGGTTTTATTTTTATAGCGGCTCTTTTAAGTCTTCCAAAGACTTCTTTAACCTGTGTTGTCAGTGCCAAACATGACATGATCTATTATATTTTAGCCTCTCTTCAGAAAAGCTTTCATTTTTTACACTGCTCGGTCTTTTAAAAATTCCCCATTATTTTAATACTTTTTTTCATTGGTAGAAACTTTTGACAATTTTTTTTTTTTCTGGTACTGGGGATTGAACTCAGGTCCTTGTGCTTGCAAGGCAGGTGCTGGAACCACTGAGCTAAATCCCTGGATCAACTTTTGATAAGCTGTACCATGTTTTATAATCACATTTACATTTTAATCTCCATTTTATCAAGTTTGTGTGATTTGTCATAATTTTAAAAATAATATCAGCTTTATTATTTTGATTTGATTACATAAGTGATAGTTACCCATTATACTTAGTATGGAAATTAAAAGCTTTCTGAAGTTTTCTGCCTCCCTAATCCAAGGTAAATACTGTTAGTGTTTTGGTAGTAAAATTTTCATACATTCATAAAACCCAAATAAACAGTGTTGTTTAAGCTATTTGGCTGCAGTTGACCCAAATACTCCCCTAAAAGTAATGTTAATAATAGAAGCTTATTATATATAAGTAGGAAGGCTGGAAGTAGCAGTTGTAGGATTTACAGCAATTTATCAAAGTGAGATTTTTAAATTAGCATCTTATCTTGGCTTTATTCATGTTGCCAAAGGATAATTCTCACAGCTCCAGTCATGCCTTCCTCAGATAACTATCTTCAAAGGCAGAAAGCAAGAAAATGCATTGCTTCTTCAATTTTTCATTTCATGGAAAAAGCAAACTTTACTAACTTTATTAGCAGATTTTTACTTCCTATTGGTCAGGTTCCTTGGTCATAGCTTAGCTGCAAGGGAGGCTAAGATAGAGTGCTTCTGACACTTTTTCTTCTATATAAAGAGCTAGCCTGAAAATAGCAAGAATGGTGGGTGTTATACTTTGTATATAGCTTCGTGCCCTCATAGATGGAGCCTTTGGGTGGTTATGATCTCGAGCGTATGATACTAATTCACTGATGAGTTTAACACTAAATGTGACAATGGGAGGTGAAGCCTGGTTGAAGGAAGTGGCTCATTGGGGTAATGGCCAGGCACTATTGTTATACCGCCCTCCTGGATCACTCTGCTTCCTGCTGCTATCCCATGAGATGTTTCTCCTCTACCATGCCTCCTTGTTTTGGAACTGTTCAACTATGGACTGAAACCTCTACAAGATGTGAGCCAAAATAAACCCCTTCCTTAAGCTATAGGTGTTAGGTGTGGTGTCTCAGTGACAGAAAATAAGACAATGGGCACTGGTTTTTGGATAGATAACCTACAATATCTATCACATATTGTACATCATTGGGCCAGTATCATTTGTGCTAATTTTATGGTGTGATCATTTTTTGAAAAGAATTCCTTCTTTGCTTATCATACCCAAACCCTCTTATTAAGAATTGGTACCTCACCTTTCACTGGGCTGATATAATTGATTGTGTAGAGTAGAAGTTTAGTCATTGATTTATTGGCTCATGTTACCAATAAATATCTGAATCTTGCTTTTCTTGCTTATATTATAGTAGAAGTCCTGTTAAACCCACAGACATGGACCTAATTTCAGCTTTTGAAAGATTGTGTAATCTGTGGTGTATCTATATCACATTTCCCCCAACCATATATTGTTTAATTTTTGGCTTCTTGAGACAAGGTCTTGTTCAGGGCTGGCCTTGAACTTACTGTGTAGCTGATACTGGCCTTGAACTTGAGGGATCCTCCTGCTTCAGTCTCCTGAGTGCTGAGATTTCAGGCATGTATATAACCATCCATGCCTGGCCCTTCACCATATTCTTATTGATGAACATTTTCCTTGTTTCTAGTGTTTTTCCAGTATAACTAGCACCATTATAAACCTTTTACATTTCTCCTTATATTTTGAGGATTTACTTAGATTATAGCTATAGTGACCCACACTAAGTTAAAGGGATATTGTCATACATGTATAAATCCACATATCTCAGAAGTACAGATTAGTGTCTTCACTAGTGATAGGTGTTCACTTGTTTGTTCATTTGGTCAATAAATATATGCCATTGTTTGGCACATGGTGCTAGAGTGAAAAGTTCCTCCATGGAGTTTGGAGTCTACTGGAAGACACAAATACAATAATTGTACAAATTATTGTAGAAACTAATTTTTTATTTGTTCATTACCTGTTATAACAAATACAAAAATGTGAACAACAGTATAGAAATAATAGGTAATGAGCATTGTAAAGGCAATTAGAGTAAGTAGATGGAATATCATAGGAAGTTCTATGTTAGATTGGGTGATCAGAGTAAATTTCTGAATAGCAGACCTCTGGGCCATGACTTTAGTTAAGGAGCAAGTTAAAATAGTATCTATGGAAAGAGTTTCATGAAGAAGGAACAGTAGTTGTGTGAAGATCACTAGCTGAGCAGTGTGGATAAGTGGAATGGAATGTGATCAGAAGTAGCAGTCAGGACTAGATTACATTAGGTCTTGTCAGCTGTTATAAGAACTTTGGTATGCTGTTAACTAAATGCTCTTAGTTCTTGAAACTTTTAATGGATGTAAAGTGATATGCCATTACTTAGCTTATATAAATATAAACTTTATATCTATAGTAGTATTTTGAACATCTTTGCATATATATTATACATGTATGTATTTATTATTTGTTATTTTGTATTAGTATTCTGCATATTTATATCTTTAGCCCATTTTTCTGTTAGGCTGGTTTTTTACTATTGTTTTCTAAATTATAGTATATTTTCTCCTCCATGAACTTTTTGAACTCTAACATACGTAGTTCATACAGGTTTATGACTATTTTATCTGCATGAATTGCTACTTTTTCTTTATATAATGTCTATTCTGTTAATGGCTTTTTTTTTTTTTTTTAAGACAGGGTCTCACTATGTATTTGAGACTGACCTGGAACTCATTATGTAGCCCAGGCTGGTCTCGAACTCACAGCAGTCCTCCTGCCTCAGCCTCCCAAGTGCTGGTATTACAGACATGCACCACCATGCCTGGCTGTTAATGGCTTTTTAATAGTATATGTACATTGGCTGAAAGTAGCAAAAAGAAGAGGTTATGCCACTTAGCAGCATGATTTAGGGCAAATTTCTTAACCTCTGTAACTTTGATTTCTCATCTGTAAAATGTAGATTGTAGGCACCTACCTCATTTGATTGTTACAAGGATTACGTTGTCTCTAAAATGCTTAGAACAGTACCTTACACATTGTATTCTACAAGTGTCTGTTACGCAGTCCAAATATCCTTCACTTGTTGAATTAAAAAAAAAATCCAGATAGAGGAATATTCAGAGAGGACTCAAACTTTAACAAGAATTTTGCTAAACTGATTTTGCTTTGTACTGTGGAGACTCTTTTCTTTTTCTGGAGGGGTGGGTGTGTTATTTTTCTCTCAGACAAAATACCTGACACTCCAATTTAGAAGGGTATGGGTTTATTTGGTTGACAGTTCTTAGAGGTTTCAGTCCATAGTTGGCTTGCTCCAAAATGAGAATGGTAAACAGACATCACAGAGGAGAAGCAATGTGGTGCACACAACATAGCAAAGGCAACAAGAAGAGGTTTTGAAAGCATCTTTCTGTCCCTTTTATCTTAGACTACTTAGGGTGGGTAGCACTCACATCCTTAACGCTAGTGCCCTTGAGCCTAGCATTACATCATGAATCAATTCCAGCTTCACACGTTCTAGATCAAACCTATGAACATATGAGGCTTTGGGGGGACATCCAGGCTGCCCCTGGCCCCTCAGTGATTCATGTACATTCTTTTACATAAAAGGCATTCAGTCCATCTCTAATAGTTGCTGAAGTCCTAACAGTTTCAGCATTGCTGAAAAGTCCAAGTCCAAAGTCTCCTCTGAGATTTAAGGCAAACTCTTACCTGTAAGCCCTTCTACAAATGAAAAGAAAGTCAAATGCTTACAATATTCAATGGCACAAGATAGACATCACCATTCCAAAAGGTGTAAACAGGAGGATACAGAGGAACAAGACCAAAGTAGGGCCAAAATCCAGCAGGCCAAACATTACATTCCACATTTCTGCTTCCAGCATAATAGGCAGTCTGGCAAGTTGTGAGCTCCAAGGGTCTTGGGTGGCTCCATCCCATGGCACTATGGTGGTTGTAGGTGGTTGTAGCTCCCATGGCTTCCTTCATGAACTGGCTCTGCTCCCTTGCAGTTTTCCTCAAAGGATCCACTCTCCTGGCTTCTCCAGACTTCTGGGGTCTCCACTGCACCTTCATCTTTACACAGTTTCACAATTGGCTTCTCAGGAACACCTGCCTGGCCTCCCAGGCATTCTGAAACCTGGGTGGAAGCTTTCCTGACCCCACAACTCTTACATTCTACATGTGCCCCAAACAGGCACTGCATGGATGATGCCAAGGTGTGCTGCCAGCTGGAGCAGTAGTAACCAGTCTTCCCTCTCTTGGCTGTAGGAATTCAATGCTTGTGAACCAAATCCTGAGGAACAACACCCCTAAACCACTGTTTCAGAACAACTTCCCTAGGCTGCCACCATTCTGGAACATGGTGCAAAGGTTGGAGTCCTGCTGTTTCCTGTGATGCCCTCAGGCCATCTTTTTTCTTCTGTTCTTCCTCAGCAATCAAAATCTCTGCTCTGTTTTTGCAATCCATAGTTTTACTGGTGCTTCTTTTCTGGCCAAACTCAAAACATTTTAAATCATTCTGCTGGGTTCTTTGCTCTTTATTCTCAATATAAATTTGGCTAAAAGCACCCAACAGTAGCCATGCCACTGCCTCAGTATTTGACTGTCTTGAAATCTCTTCTGCAAGGTGAATTAGTCCACCACCCCTACTTTTAGTTTCAGGCAGTCTCTGGACGTGAACAAAATGCAGACAAACTTTCTGTCAAGCCATGACACATATCATCTGGAGTCCAATAGCCAATGCAGTCCTTCTTCCTAGCAGAAACTTCCCTAGCCTGGTATTTACAAGCTTTCCAGTCTTCTGAGCTCTGACCAGAATCTCCCATACAGAACAGCCTAAGGTGTTCCAGCACTGCTTACATAGCCCATGTCTTTGGATCTTTAATCTTCTCCTTCCCATAAGCCAGTTCCAAAGACTTTTGAGCCACATGGTCAGGTACTGTCACAGCAGCACCCCACTTCTCTGGTAGCAAATTTGTGGGGAAATGATGATTCTTTTTTTATACACACTTCTTTTACTCTAGAAGCTTTTGTGGAATATAGTTTTATGAAACTGTGTAGGTGTGTATATTTATCCAATTCCAATAGATAAGTGTATTCCCTTCAATCTACAGACAGAAAATTCATTTTTCTTTAACTTCTCCTGGAACTCTTGTGATTTTTTTTTTTTAATGAGAAATGTCCTTTAATGGGAAATGTTATGGGCAGTTTTCATCTTTTCCCTCATAAGAACCATCCTTTGCATGTTGCCTGCATGTTTTGAGATAAGCTTTAACTTGACCGTCAATGAATTGAAATCTAAATAGTGACCCTTCTCTGCTTTGATTTATCTATTAACTTTTAAGTGTAAAACCCATGGCTTGCGATTTATAATCAAGTTTCTTTAGATACTCCTGTTTGTTTAAGGTGGCTTCTGTGTCCTTCAGTGTTTTTCTTTGAGGAGGTTATAGTGGTTCTCTCAATTCTGTGTGTTCCTCCTCACTCTGGCTGCTGGTTTAGCATTCCACATTTGCCTCTGACTCCCCTCTCACTCTGAGCTAAACACCTGCTGTGTACCTCTAGTGCAACTCCACTACTTCTGAGAGGCATCTTGTGCTCTGTCTCATGATCCAGCAGTTCCCTAACAGAAGATGGTTTATCCATTATTGAGAATGATCTGTTCCTTTGACCCCTCAGATCTGGGCAGGAAGGAATCAGTCAATCTGTCAATTTCCCATTGATCCACAAGGGCCAGAGATGGAAAAAGGACTATTCTTGAGGTACAGTATGATATGATATCAACAACTTCTGTCCCTATCCTAAGGCACTTACACTTCTACAGGTCCCCAAGTCTTCATTTGGTCTGGAAAGGAAAATCTTAGGTTGTGTGTATCCAAAGAGATCTAAATAGATCTGAGGTTTAGCTCAGATACTCCATTCCTGCTTGAGAGAAGTGGTTGTGGTTTGGATAGGAGTTGAGATGGTTGAGTAGCAAGAACACAGTCACACTGCTATTTTCTCACAAATCTAATGTTGAGCTTTTGGATTGTTTGGTGGAGTCATTTTAGATAATTTGATGGACTATCTTTATATGACTTTTTCAAGAAATATTAATAAATTATACATTTTCTCCAACTTGAATGTCTGCAATTGTCTTTGGTTTTTCTTACATGAAAAAGGAAATTCTGGATAGTTATAAGTGACTCAACATTCTTAGGTTGCAGCATTTTGTTTTGTTTTTAAAACTCTACAGATATTCCTTACTTAGTTTTGGCATTTAAAATTGCAGTCAGGCCCACCCTTAATGTTTATAGGGCCTAAGACAAGAATTTAAAAGATCTAGACGCTATTTAAGATAGTTTAATGAGACTAGTAAATTTTAAATACTGTATATTCCATTTTCCTATCTTGGTAGATAAATTTTTATTATGTTTGAAAGAACATATCAAACTGGTTTTTATGTGACAAAGTGCAAAATAGTAGATGACTGAATTTAATTATTGTTCATATGTGAGTGTTCAATAGCAATGTTTGCATGAGTAATAAAGATATATA
The DNA here is from genome assembly GCF_012274545.1 of Fukomys damarensis. Classification (NCBI taxonomy): domain Eukaryota; kingdom Metazoa; phylum Chordata; class Mammalia; order Rodentia; family Bathyergidae; genus Fukomys; species Fukomys damarensis. The sequence continues at coordinate 560,746 of NW_022900944.1, read as the reverse complement.
TATCTTTAATATTTCTCTTCCTTTTGTTCAGTTCTCTCAGGAATCCTACTAATTTTGATATATTCTTCATATATATAGCTATATTCCATTGTTTATATCCTTTTTTGTCATTTCAGATATTTATCTGAAAGGATTTTCTTAAGTTTGTCTTGCTTTCATTCCAGCAAAATTGTTTCATTCTAAGAAAAAATTTCTCATTTCTTTTCTGTTGGCAGTAATACAAAATATACACGTTTATATTTATTTTATCAAAATATTCAAATTATTTTTGTTTTTTAAAGCTGTCTAAAATATTTGAAATTATTTGTTAAAATTTTTAAAATATGAGTATAAATACTGTCAATTTTAAATAAAATTTATTTTTTTGAAAAATTATTGAAATTTCAAAATTCCTTAAATGAAATTATTAAATGGTTTATATAAATATACTATACATTTCTAATAGTCAAAGTTAATCTTATTGTTAATATGAAGATTCAGCATCACACTTCACACAATACTTCTATAACTAGGTACAGATTTTTGTTTGTTTTTTGAGACAGGATCTTCCTATGTAGGTCAGGCTGGCATTAACCTCATATGTAGCCTGGGTTGACCTTGAACTTGCAGCAGTCCTCCTGCCTCTGCCTCCAAAGTGCTGGTATTACAGGTGTAGGCTGTCACACCTGGCTGCTATACACAAATTTAAGAATGACAATGAGTTGATGTTGCAAACTGTTGATCTTTGAGAACCTGATGCAAATACTTTCTTATGTATCTTTTAAAAATCTGGTCTTATTTGATCTCTTTTAACCTTGACTTGGAGTGCTACTTTTCTTTCTTGACCCTGTCTATTTAAAGAAACCAGATGAGTTGTCTTGTAAGATGATCGTTTTCTGAATTTGTCTGATGATTTAACTTGTTTCTCTGTCCTTAACCAATTTATATTCACGAATGAAATTTAGCCTAAAGTCTTGGCTCCAATCGTGAAACTTTTTTTTTTTTTTTTTTTTTTTTTTTGAGACAGGGTCTCACTATGTAATTGAGACTGACCTGGAACTCACTATGTAGCCCAGGCTGGTCTCGAACTCACAGCGATCCTCCTTCCTCAGCCTCCCAAGTGCTGGGATTATAGGCATGCGCCACCATGCCTGGCCTATGTTAAACTTCTTAATGCTTCATGGCTAGTGCTCTGCATGTGGCATAAGGTCTCATCAGTGAGAATGTGGTATCCAGCTTGATCACCTGGTGATGTCAGACCTCACCATTGTAGCAATGTACTTTTCCTTTACAACAAGTAAGTGCTGTATGGGGTGATTCTTTGGTTCTGTGCCAATATCCTCTTCTCCAGCAACCCTTTTCCTAAAGTTGTAGCATCCTTGCCTGAACTATTTCACTGAAATTTGTAGGGTTTCCAATTTCATATTGTTAGGATCTATGCAGAGAAAATAATTATTCTGCATGACTATAATATAATATAAAATATAATACTGTGTGTACATTCTTAATAGGACATATTCTAAGAACAACAACAAAACTCCAAGAGATCTTAAACCTTGCTAAAAAGTTTTACTGCTGATAGTAAATTGGAATTGGAATTATCAACCAAGAATTTCACTGCCCAAGGAAAAAAATGCAAACCTAACATCAAACCTTCAGAAAGATATAAATATGAATTCTAAATGGCTATATAAACTTATGTAAAATATTTAAGCATATTTTCTAGTTTTTCCCACTGAAAGAGCCTAAAGCAAATGATGCCCCCACTGTAATGAGAAGATGCATGTGTGCAGCTGAGGGTGTCTGGAGAGACCCACCCACCAATCCACCATCCTGAAACCTGAGTGGGCCTCAGAGCTCCCTCGTGGTATAGAAGAAATCTGGTCCATTAACTGTGCTCCCCTCTTAATTATTCCCCACTTCTCTCTTCTCTTACTTCCATGTTACAGCAACAAGAAAATAACTAAGCTAAGACACTGGTTTAACATAGGAAAATTTACCAATATAACTCCACAATTAGTAGATTAAAGGAGAAAATTTAAGAATAGCAGAGAATTTCCTTATTCTGTTAGGGAGCATCAGTAAAAATTTATAACTCATTATATTTCATTAGGAAAAATTTAAAATGAGCCAAAGAAAAATTTCCCATTTCCATTTTTTTTACTGGAGGTCTTAGAGAAGGCACTAAATCTGAAAGTAATGATGCACAGGAGTAGGAAATAAATTTGTCACTATTTGCAGATAGTAGAATTGTGATCTTAGAATATAGTAGGGCTCCTTCATTCAAATTCAAATGTACACTACCTATAGGAGATGAACTTTCAATACAAAAACAGGTTTAAAACAAATAGATGAAAAGAGGTATAACATGCAAACAGATGGGTTGGGCATACAAATAAATATCAATAAGCCTGGCAAAACTAGTACTATGAATTAAAGTTACAAGGTAATTTCACACATAGTTTGCAAACCTTAAAAAAATACTAAAAATTAGAATCAATCAATAAATAGATAAATAAATAAACAGAACCAACCAAGATATATCATGTAAAGATACAAATTCCCAATGATGAATGTCATCATATTGTATACCTAAAATGTACCAATAAACTTAATGAAAAACAAAAAGCAAAGAACAATTAGAATCCAGTAACACATTAAAGCAGTAATAGTCCATGCCCTAGTTGGGTTCATATTAGGATTACAGGGATAGTCACTAAGAAAAAAATCATATCTAAACAGATTATTAGAAAAAACAAGAAGAATGATAGGCTATATTTAAAGACATATATAAACAATTAAAATTCAACATTAATTCTTGACTTCCCTCCCCCATTAAGTTCACGGGTACATTTAAAGCAAACAATACAGTTACATTTATCATTGGGACCTTGAGCCTTTACATGATATGTCTTGGTTCTTATCTTTTCCCCATACCCTGCCTTCCCTTCACCCCCTCACCTTTCCCTTTTTAGAAAGACTTTGTTTCCATTTTTTTCCTTTTTTCACATTTTTATTTTTCCTTATGTCTTTTCCCTTCCCCTTCCCACTTCTCCTTTAATGATTTTCTTCCTATTTCACACTATCAATTATATCATTTGAACCATATTTACACTTTTAATTTTTCACACCAGAGGAACTATTTGGTATTTGCTTAAGTGTGACCTATTTATTTCACTTAAGAGGATAAACTCAATGTGCATCAATTTAGCTATAAATGTCTTTAGTTTCTCATTCTTTATGGCTGAGTAGTACTCCATTTTATAGAAAAACCATATCTTTATCTAGTCTCCAGTTGATGGGCATTTGGGTTGTTTCCAAGTTTTAGCTATTACAAACTGTGCTGCCATAAACATGTGTGTACATGTATTACTGTGGTATGATACCTTTAATTCTTTTGGGAATATATCCAGCAGAGGGATGGCTGGGTCAAATGGAACCTCTAGTCACAGCTCTTTGAGGTATCTCCATATCGATTTCCATAGTGGTTGCACCAGTCTGCACTCCCACCAACAATGGAGAAGTGTTCCTTTCTCCCCACAGCCCAGCCAGCATTTGTTATGGGTTGATTTCTTGATAGCAGCAATTCTTTCTAGGGTAAGGTGGAATCTAAGTGTTGTTCATCAGCATCTCTTGAAAGACCAGTAATGCTGAACATTTTTATGTATATTTATTTGCTGATTGTACTTGTTTGTCTGAGAAATGTGTTCATTTCAGATGCCCATTTTTTAATTGGGTGGGGTCTGATTTTTTGAGTTATTTATATATTTTACATAGTAGCACTTTGTCTGAAGAGTACCTGGTGAAATATATTTCCCATATTGTAGGTTGTCTCTTGGCTCTGTTGATGGTTAGTCTTGTACTCCAACAACTTTTTAATATGATGAAATCCCAGATGATGATGCTTTGTTCAGGTTCTCATACTATTGAAGATTTGTTCATAAAGTATTTTCCTATGCCAATGTCTTCGAGAGTTCTACCTATTTACCAGTAAGTTTAGTGTTTCTGTTTTGATATTTAGATCTTTAATCCACTTGGATTTAGTTTAGTGCATGGTGAAAGTTAGGGATCCAGTTTTAATCTTTGGCAAGTTGAAATACAGTTTTTCCAACACCATTTACTAAAGAGGCTATGTTTCCTCCATTGAGGATGGTTGACTCCTTTGTCAAAGATAAGGTAGCTGAGTATGTCTGGTGTTGTTTCTGCATCTTCAAATCTATTCCACTGATCCTTGGGTCTGTTTCTTTTCCAGGAACATGCTGTTTTTATCACAGTGGCTTTGTAGTATAGTTTGAAGTTGGGGATTGTGATACCCCCTGCCATGTCTTGTTGCCTAGAATGGCTTTTACTATTCTAGGTCTCTTTTTGTTCCAAATGAATTTTTGATTGTTTTCTCTAGTTCTGTGAAATATACCATTGAAATCAGGATTACACTGAATTTGTATAGCAGTTTTGGTAGTACAGCCACTTTCACTATATTGGTTCTTCTTATACAGAAGCAAGGGATATCTTTCCATTTTCTTATATCCTCTTTGATGTTTTTTTCAGAGGGCTGTAGTTCTCAATGTAGAGATCTTTTGCTTCCTTTGTTAGATTGATTCCTGAATATTTCATTTTTTGGTATGCTATTGTAAAAGGTATTATTTCTCTAATTTCTCTTTCAGGGATTCTGTTATTTGTGTACAAGAAGGCTATTGAGTTTTGAGTGTTGATCTTGTATCCAGCTGCTCTGGTGTATCTGTCAATTAAGTCTAGAAGTCTTTTGGCAGAGTTTTTTGGGTCTTCTATGTAGAGTAACATAATCATCAGCTAATAGTGTCAATTTAACTTCTTCCTTTCATATCATAATGGCTTTAATTATTTCTCTTGTCTAATTGCTGTGGCTAATGTTTCTAGAATGATATTGAACAGGAGTGGTTATAGTGGACATTCTTGTGTTGTTCCTGATGTTAGCATGAAGATTTTCAGTGTTTGACCATTTAGTATGATATTGGCTATTGACTTTTCAGGTTGAGATAAAGACCATAAATTCTAATTTTCTATAGGGTTTTTATAACATGAATGGGTGTTGAATTTTGTCAAATGCTTTTTCTGCATCTATTGATATGATCATATGTGGTTTTTGTCCTTGACTCTGTTAGTATAGTGTGTATTACATTTATTGTTTTATGTATGTTGAACCATCCTTGAATCCCTGGGAAATATCCAACTTGGTCAGGGTCTATGATCTTCTTGATGATCTTCTGTATTCTGTCTGCCAGAATCTTAATGAGGATTTTTGCATCTATGTTCATTAGGGAGATTGGCCTGTCTTTCTCTTTTTTGGTTTGGTCTTTCCCTGGTTTGGTATCAAAGTAATACTTGCTTCCAGGAATGCATTCAGAAGTATTGCTTCCCTCTGATTTTATTCGAGAATTTAAAAAGTTGTGGTGACAGTTCTTCTCTAACTGTCTTGTAGAATTCAACAGTGAAGCCATCAGGACCTGGGATCTTCTTTGTTGGTAAATTTTTAATTACATTTTCAATTTCATTGAATTTAATTGGGGTATTTAGATTTTTTATATCTTTTTTGTTCAACTTTAGAAGTTCATATGTATCTAGAAATCTGTCCATTTCTTCTGTATTTTCCATTTTATTAGAGTACAGGTTTTCAAAGTAGGTTTTTCTAATTTCTCTTTCAGGTCTATGGATTGTTTTATGGATTAAGTGGGTTTCTTGTATACAGAATATTGTTGGATTTTGCTTCTTAATCCTTTCTTCCAACCTATTTCTTTTGATTGGTGAATTGAGGCCATTAGCATTGATAATTATAGCTGTTATATATTGACTTTTCATTGTCATGTTATTTTCTTGTTGTTGGTTCTTTTATTTTTTATTTTTCCCTCTCTCCCTTTAATTTCTTGCCTTGCCTTGTATATTTGCTCTTTTGCCCCTTATGGAGTTGTGGCTATCATTTTCTTTTTCCAGCATATTGTTTAGAAGTGTTTGGAGTGTCAGTTTTGTGTTCATAAAATTTCTCAGGTGTTCTTTTTCATGAAAGTATCTTATTTCTGCATCCATTTTGAAAGAGAGTTTTGCAGGATACATCAGTCTAGGTTGGAGGTTGTTTTCTTTTAGGGCTTGAATACTTCACTCCAAGCTCTCCCTGATTTGAGGGTTTGTGTTGAAAATTCTGCTGTGATTCTGATGGGCTTTCCTTTGCATATAATTTGTTTCTTTTATCTAACTGCTTATAACATTTTGTTCTGTTGGGTTTCTGGGATCTTGGTTATTATATGTCTAGGTGTAGATTTTTTTTATAATGGCTAGTTGGAGTCCTATGTGCCTCAGTTATTTGCATGTCAAATTCTTTCTCTATGTTTGCAAAATTTTCTGTCACTAATTCTGTGAACAGCTTTTACATGTCATTTGTACTTTCTCCTGCTACTTCATGGATTCCCATCAGTCTTATATTATTATTCTTTGCATCATCTAAGAGTTGTTGGATAGATTTCTCATGATCTCTTACTGTTTTTAAGAGATCTTTCTTTTGTCAACTGACTGCAATCCTATCTTCTACATCTGAAATTCTGTCTTCACATTCATTCATTCTGCTGCAAATGCTTTCTATAGAGTCTTTAATCTCCTGGATATCGGTTTGAATCTGTTTCATGGATTCCCTTTCTTTCCTATTTTGTTCATTGAAAGTATCCATCATGGTCCTGAGCTCATCTATTTTTAAAATCTATTGCTGTTCTAGAGTCTCTTGTCATGTCTTTTATTCTTCTCACCATCTCTGTGGTTATTTGGGAAATCTGAAATTTTTAGAGCCTCATTTATCTGTTTTGTTACTTCTTGTACTATCAGTTCAGGGTGTTCAGATGGTTGACTGCCAGACTTTTCCACCTCATTTCCCCCAGAGTTTACCTTTGGTGAAGTAAAGTCTGTGTTTGTGTCTTGTTTAAATGTACTCATTTCTATTTTTTATTGTTGGTCCTGTCCTTGGTTTAATTCCTGGGTTAATACTTTGATCCTCCAGATATACCTGGTCTTTAGGATTTTTGGTATCTAATGACTCTGAGGCAATCTCATTTTTATTATACCAGGGAGGACAACTGATTAGATCAATCACAGCACCTTAGCCCAAATGATACAATGATTAACAAAACAGCATCAAGCACAGCTTAGAAAATGACAATTTATGGTAGTTATTAATCTATTACCTTTAACTGTGAATTCAATAAAAATCAAGGACCTGCCTAAAATATGTTTATATTGAACAAACTCTTAATTATAGAAATTTTACCCTTCAGTATTGGGATTTAGAAGAAATGGTGGGGGGAGGGATAGATAAATATGATGGAGAAAGGTTAGAAGTGAGGTCAGAGGACACAGAAAGATCACACAAACTCTAGGAAGATTTTGAAGAGTAGAGAAGCCAGAACAAAATATATACAAGAACAGAACAAACTAACAACAATAGGGAGGCTAGAGACTCTAATTACTTTCTTTTCAAACTAATGGCAATTGAGAGAAGGAAAAAGAGAAGACAAGGAAAAGAAAGAAAATAACTTTGAATTAGGATAGGACCAGGAACAAAAAGGGAGAGTAATGAAGATCAAGTTGGGAGAGAGAGAGATATGGGGGGGGAGAAGATAAGAAAAAGAAGATAAAAAAGGAAAAAATTGAGAAAAGAAAAAGATAGATAAATTATTTTAGATGATTAAAGATAAGAGAAAATATTACTGTGGAAATAAAAAATACAAATAGAAATAGATGGCCTGTATCATAGACAGCATGGGCAGGAGTGTGCATATCTAAGTTAATTAGTCTCAGCAAGCCAGTAGCTGTCTTCTTACTTCTGTCTGCCAGGCCCAAGTTGAGATCTCTGACCACCTGCTGGGTTGAACTCTGCAAGGTTCTACTGCAAGTTCCAATTGTCTTTCCCCTGAAGTAAGACCAAGTTATGAAGTGAGGTGCTGGTCTCTCCAATTTACCAACTATGGTGGTGTGGTATGCCTTTATCACAGATTTTCTTTTCTTTTCTAGTGGGCTTCAATTTTCATCTAGGACCCTTAGAGAGGCCCTCTTTCTCTTATTCATATGGGGGGGTAGGAACACTGCTGTGTTGGCACCCACGTGGCTGGGTTCCTCTGGCATGCTGGGCCAAAGGGGCTGGCCTACTAGAGGGTTGAAAGAGGCTGACAGTCTCCTGTACTCATTTTTCAACCTGAAGATCAGGTTGTTATAGATCATTGTTTCCCAAAGTATGTTTTATTCATGTTAAATGGTAAAGAAAATTTGGTAATACAGAGTTAAACCAAGTAAAAAGAATTTTTAAGTATAGGACTTCTTAGGACCTTTAAGAGGCCAAGGTTCTGGGATTTAGCTCAGTGATTCTGCTGCCTGCCTTGCAAGCACAAGTACCCAAGTTCAATCCCTGGTACCAAAAAAAAAAAAAAAAAAAAAAAAGAGGCCAAGATGTATTGTGAATTTTCAAAGGGGAAGTGCATTATGCAGAATCTCCTAGACTTACTTGACTGTAGAACTGTTACTGAAAAGCACTTAATAGAAACACCACTTCTTGGCATAGTGGTGTGTGCCTGTAATCCCAGCACTCTGGCAGGTGGGGGAAAATCCCAAGTTGTAGCCTACTTTATAGTTTAGCAATTTAGCAAAACCATGGCTCAACAAAACTAAACAAAAACAAAAAACAAAAGGATGGTGGTGCGAATATACCTCAGTGTGAGGGTCCTGGGTTTAATCCCCAGGACCATGTAAATAAATTAATAAAGGCTGAACTGAGGGATGACAACAAATACCGTGGTCCTATCATGGTTTCTAGAGATGCAAGTAAATGTACAAAAACTTTAATAATGGAAGCTTTAATCTTAAAATATTTTTAGAAGGGAAACTATAGATGCTTATGCTATTACTGACAACTAAATAACATACAGTGCTTTGCACCATGGAATGAAAAATTTTAGACTTTACACTAATACTTTGCTGTGACTTTACTAAAGTCATTAAAAGTAAACTTCTACTTTTAACATATATAGATATATGAGAAGATTTGTTAGGGGAATCAGCTCACATAATTATGACAGCTGAGGATTCTTTCAATAGGCTTCAGCAAGATGAAGACCTTTGGGTGCCCATAACATGGCCTCTATTTTGTTTTTGTAAAGGGTGTTGTTAAAATTATTAAAGAGATAAGGCTTATAAAGCAAGTAGTGTCTTTATTTATTTATTTTTGTACCTGGGTCCTTGTGCTTGTGAGGTAGGCACCAGAAATACTGAGCTAAATTCCCAGCAATAAGTGTTTGTAAAGACAAGTAATTTTTTTACCCATTAATTCTTCCTAATTTTTTGAGTAGTGGAATGTTTTATATCATTTGCAATTTAAAGGAATTATTTGTCCACCTGCTCAGCTGTTCTACTATTATTTTTGATATTCATTTGAAGTATATTTTAGTCACAATGATCTGTTTTGAATAAATCTTAATATACTGGGTATAGCATCCCATGGTACCTTTTTGCCAGGCATGTTAGATCAGTGTGTCCTAAGTAACTGTTTCATGGGTTAGTAGGATAATCAGAGAGGAAGGGAGGACTTCCAACCAATTGTGCCAAGTAAGACATATTTAAAAGCAACTAGCTAGAAAAACTGTGAAAGGAACCACCTACTGTAATCACAAAACAATAATGTTTTAACAACACAAATTTAGGACATACAACATAAAGAATAAAGATAGTTAATTGATTTTAGCTTCATAAAGCATTAACTGCACCATTCCCTTTTTCATCAGTTTCATAAGGGTTAGGAAAATCTTCATTGCAAACTCTGTTAGCCCAGGAACCAGTCAGTGTTGCAGTGGGTATGAAGGGGCTTTCTGCCTGGAAGGCCAATGCCCTGCTGGCACAACACCCACCAAGGCAGGTGTTCTCATGGAGCCACTTCTGAGCAGCAGTTTCTGGGTTTTCTTTTTAATGTTAGCTGTGATTTCTTTGACACATTTTCCTTCTCCTTTTTTCTTTACTTATGCATAATTTATTCTCTTGAATTCTCTATTCTAACTAGAAAAATCAGAACCAAGATTAACCAAACCCTCTTCAAACACAGGAAAGGAAGTCAGAAAGAAGCTGATTTCTCCATGGGAGAAAGTCAAGGGACAAAAGATGGGCAAATGGAATGCTTCTCCTAACTACTCTTAAAATCTGTCACATTAAATTTCTTTCACCATTGCCTTAGCCTTTCCATGCCCAGCAGGGAAGCCCTTTGAGTCAGTTATTATTTGAAACTTTTCTTTCAGTAATACTGTGGGTTAGTGACATTTTCCTTGGCTGCCTCTCATGACCTTTTTATAGTACCTGCTTTAAAAATACACCTATTTTGACACTTCAGAGTCTGCTAGAAGTAGGAAGGGACGTAGAGATTAACAAACTCAACACAGTACAGTACATGTATTTTTAATGTGCAGGAGTGGTTTTAAAATCTAGACTTCTTCAACTAAGCACGATGGTGCACACCTGCAATCCCAGCACTCGGAGGCTGAGGCAGGAGGATGCCCTGAGTTTGAGGCAATCCTGGGCTACATAGTGAGTTCAAGACCACCCTGGACTACACAGCAGGATCTTCCAAAACCTAGACTTCTCCAATCCTTAGTAGCAGAATCCAGGTGAGAGAGAACTGAGCCTATCTTGGTTTCTCCGTTTGGTCAGTGTCCAAGAGGAAAAGAAGAGGTCAGTCAGAAGAGGCACAGAATAGGTATCAGCACACTTCATTTTACCCCTGTACATGGGCAACACAATATAGTGGATATTAGCAGTGAAGAGCAGCACCTTCTTGCACTGGAAAAGATATTTTGAAAGTTGCTCAGCATAAATTCTTCTCCTGGAACATCTTTGAGGCTTTCTGCCCATTCTCCATGAGGCATGGGTGCTGAGAAAGGGTTTTTCCTTGTCAGATGTCCCCTATCTCCAGCCTACATTTCCCCAAGATCAAGCCTGTAGCTACCTCCTAAATTCTATCTATGTTCTGGTTGTAAGACTCAAACTCTCACTTATACTCCACAGAGCATGAGCAGCCGAAAAAGCCTCCATGATGCTGGGTCCTATAGCCCATTGAGGCTCCAGGATTGCAATGGAGGAATGAGAAACCCAGGAAGGAACACACCAGTCGAGATGGTAAATGGATCTTTATTAGTCTGGCCAGACGGCACTCTCAGAACCAAGTAGCTCAGAGAGGTGCCAGCTCAGGGGCTGAGGTCCTTTTTATAGGGGGGTAAAAAGGGAGGTTAACATTTTAAGCTTGCAGGCAGGGGACAAAGGTCTGCTGACTTGAACTGGTGGTCAGCAGTCACATATTGATGATGAACAGATACTTATAGGATGGTTCAAAGGCCACCAAGACATTCAGGATGAGCAAACAGTTTGACAATTAACTTGGGGTCTCTATGTATTTCATAATATAGAACCACTAACTTACATGTTAATCAGGATCCGGACTTTAAACTGTATAAGTTTGCCTCACATTTCTAAGGCAGGGTTTGAACAAAGGTCGGGGCTATGGCTACAATGGGAGGGAGTTAGAGCACTGTCTCCTGGGCCTTTTGTTATTTAGCATGGGCTTGTAATTCAAGTCTTACATGGGGTTAGGGAGGCTTTTTTCTTGCTCACACACAGGTGTAAAACTCCTGAAGATGGCTTCTTTGTTTTCTACTTCTTCTTGAGAAAGGGTCCTGCTATGTAGTTCAGGCTGGTCTTGAACTCACAATGTAATCTGTGCTAGCTTCAAACTCACAGTGATCCTCCTGCCTAAGCCTCCTAAGTGCTAGGACTATAAGTGTGTACCACCTCTGGTACCTGAAGATGGTTTTGCTAATGGGTTTGCAGGGGGTCTAGAGAAACCACCTTCTGGAGGTTGTTTCTGGGTTCTTTATGTCTTGAGCAAAGAATTGGTGAAGAGAAGCACAAAGATAGCAAAGTTTCATTAAAGATAGGAAAAAAAAAAACAACCAACAGGCTCTTCGGAGTAAGTCTGGGCCAGGTAAAAGTAGGAAAAGAAGTGCACTCTATAGCAGGAGGGTGGGTCACCATGCAAGAAAGAACACAGTGGTGAAAACTCAATGTGGACTGTTCTTTTTGTATCACCCACTCCTCAGGATGATGACAAGTCTAGACCATCCTATAAAGAATGTGCTGGAGTTCTCAGGCAGGGCTTTGGGAACTGTTCCATGTGTATGTTCTGGACACACCTTTTCCAGCCAGCTGTAGCCACACCCCACCTTCTTGTTTCAGTTTCTTTTCCTAACTCTTGGCCTCTGACCTTGTCTCTTTCTCCCCCCCTGGAGAGTTACAGTGCTGATGAGTTAGAGAAAAAATCTGGGGTGTGTAGCTCAGTCTTCTGCCTTCTGGGAGTTAAGGTGATTCTAGCTAATAAACTCTGCTCTCAAACTCCATTGTGAGAAATGTACAGGGACAGCCCCAACTTACAGAGGCTCATGGTGACCCAGCCTAGATGGAAGAGACTGCCTGCCTCTGGAGTTCAGTACCGAAAATCCACCAGTGGTGCATGCCTGACTGTTCTCTACTAAAGTCCTTATCTGTAATAAAGTAATATTTTGAATTCCCACTGCTACTCTCTATTTCATATCAACCTCAACATATTCTACCAGAGGTGGAGACACATGTAAATTCTCTATGCCTTTCTTTTGAAAAATATAAAAGTAGTGGTATACTAAATATACTGCTGTATATCTAGATAATTTTCTATCAGTACATAGAGAATATTTTCTTTTTTTTTAATGGATACATAAATTCCATTGTGTGGAAGGATCATGATTTATTTAATCTATCCCCTGTAAATTAACAGCTAGGCTGTGGTTAATCTTTTGCTGTTAATAATATAATATAATATGTGATCTTTTACATATGTCATTTTCCACACATGCAAATATTACCCATTACATTGCAAATATAATGAAATTAACAAAATACTAAAACCATAGGTGCTGGATCAAAAATTTGCATGTGTATTAATGTAGTTCTATCACTATTAGTCCACTGAGCAATCTACCTTGAGCAATACAGCATCTCTCAAAACAAACAAAACTTTATAATACATTTTAATGTGTAGTATGGTGTTTTAAGAATAACCTTGTCCTATTTTTTGTTGTTTATATCTTAACTGAGATCTTATTAAATTTATATACCTATTTAGGAACAGCTGACACTTCCGATTTAATAAAGTGATGTGGAGGAGGAGGGATATTCGTGACTTTTTTTATTTGTTTCCAGAAGCACTCTGGGACTTTCCCAATGAAAGAAAATTCTCAAAGAGCCTCTGGTGTGACTCTCCCATGCACACTGAGAAAGATAATAGACAGTTAATTTTTCTATGTTTTTCTTTTTATCAGAAAGGCTGTGGGGAAGAATAAAAATTAAATTATTATCTCCCATGATGAGAAGTTAATAAATGAAACCTAACCCTCTAATTTTGGTTAAGTCAATATTTTGTAGTTTGATTACATAAATCTACCCCAAATGAGCCAGGTAGTAAACCATGATTACTTCTTGGCTGTGCAAATTTTGCTCAATACCAGAGGATTGAGGTCTGGTACATAAGTGGAGAGTTTGGCTCTAGAATTAGTTTTGTATGCATTTTCCACTAATTCATCTCTAAATTTTCCATAATGTTTATGTGTTCTTTCACAGTGATGAAATTGGTTCATTGATATAATTGAAAGGACAGCAGAGAATAGCAAGTTGGTGGATTTGTTAAAGAGGTGGTGAGAAAGTTATTTTCTGATTGCACCTGTTTTCTCAGTGAAATAAAAGCAAGTTCATCCATGAGAGTGAAAAAGGGCAAGAAGCTGGAGATTCAAGAAGAGGAGAATGTGTGAAACAGCTGCAGGAGAAGCTGAGACTAAACGAATAAGGGAAAGGAAATGGGATTTCTGAGGTATGCTGAAGGCCCTCTGGAGATTTATGATCAACAATTTCAAATGATGCCCCTCCCTGCATTGGATGTTTTTTTGGCAGTCATTTTCAGCTGCCCATATTTAGATACAACAAAATATCTGCCAAATGTTGAGACCATCCCAGGCCCAATTCCTTATCTGTAAAATGGAAATACTAGCAGTTCTAATAAAATGAGATTTAAAGAAGATTAGGAATACAAAGTAAATTCTCATAGGACCAACACATAACAATAATAATTAAAAATATAATAATTTAACAATTAAGCTGGGTGTGGTGGCACAACCTTCTAATTCCAGCACTTGGCATACTGAAGCAGGAGGATTGCTGTGAGTTCAAGGCCAGCTTGGATTACATGGTGAGATGATGTCTCAAAAAAACAAACAAAAATGAATAAATAAATAAACAATTGACTAACCGTCTAGTGATTTTCATTACCATTATAAGCCTCATTATTTGACAATTCAGAAAAGGTAAGTAACTTAAAATCTTTCTGCCCGATCCACTGAGGGAAGCAGAGCCACGCCTTCTCCCACCCCAGCCGCCATCGTTCCAGTGCCAGGCAGGTAGCTGCACGGGTGCCCCTGAACCCCCATAACTCCCCTACACACTCTCAGACCTCCTGATTGTGCCAGTCTTTGGACCAACTCTGCAGAGGCAGAGGTGGTCATAGAGGGTATTTTTCTGAGTTCCCCACTTTGAACATCTTTAAAGAAAGGGTGTGGGAAACCTGTAGTAGAACGGTGTGGAGTTCAACCATTCAGAAGGTTAGGGAACTCAATCTGGGCCTTGCAGCCTGAGGTCAGTGTGTGTCATGGGGTTCAGCCATCAGCTAACTGAGATCAGGGGTCTTGCATCCTTGCTCTGTCTGAGCCATTAAATGGCAAATATATTATACTGAAATTTTGTTCACTGCTTCTTGATTTCAATTTAATTCAAATGATTTAAGGGTGACAGACTAGTGACTACCACAGGTGGTCAGTTTCCAAGTTGTGCTTGATCTTAATGTGTTGCTGATTGTATCAGTTGGAATAAAGCATTGCAGTTGATTTGATGAGCTGTTTTCTCTGATGTTATGAAGATGAGAATGTCTGTGGGTCATTAGAGACACAGAACTGAGGGTGCCACTATATCAGGAAGCTTTGGATGATAACACAGAGATTAAACCAAGGACAGTCTGACAATAAAAATAAAAATGATAAAACACTTAAGCAAGACACAAAGACAGACTTCCAGTTCACCAATGGCAAACAGTAGGGCAAATGAGGATGAAAAGGCCGACAGTGAACCACCAGGACACCCTGAACTCAAAGCACAGGAAGTAATAAAAGAGATCAATCAGGCTCTAGAAAAATTCAAAACAGAAATAATTTCCCAGATAACCATAGAGATAGTGAGCAAAATGGAAGTCGTGATTCGAGACTCTAGAGCAGAAACTGACAAAAAAATAGATGAGCTCAGGACCATTATAGAAGCCATGAAGGCCCAGCATAAGAAAGAAATGAAAACAATAAATGCCCAACATAGGAAAGAAATGAAATCCATGAAACAGATTCAAACAGATATCCAGGAGATTAAACACTCTATTGAAAGTATATGCAACAGAATAAAAGAATGCGAAGATATACTCTCAGATATAGAAGATAAGATTGTAGTCAGTAACTATGAAAAGAGAAGTCTCTTAAAACAGTAAGGGATAATGAGAAATTGATCCAATAACTCCTAGATGATGCAAAGAAGAATAACATAAGACTGATAGGAATCCATGAAGTAGCAGGAGAATATACAATGACTTTAAAAAGCTTTTCACAGAATTAATGACAGAAAACTTCCCAAACAGAAGGGAAGAATTTGACATTCAGATGAGTGAGGCATATAGGACCCCAACTAGGCACAATCAAAAAATATCTACACCTAGACATATAATAAGATCCCAGAAACCCAACAGAAGAACAAAATACGACAAGCAGTAAGAGAAAAGAAACAAATCACATGCAAAGGAAAGCCCATCAGAATCACAGCAGACATTTTTACACAAACCCTCAAATCAAGGAGAGCTTGGAGTGAAATATTCAAGTCCTAAAAGAAAACAACCTCCAACCTAGACTGATGTATCCTGCAAAACTCTCTTTCAAAATAGATGGGGAAATAAGACACTTCCACGACAAAGAACACTTGAGAAACTACATGAACACCAAACCAGCACTATAAGGAATTCTAAACAAGACCCTAGAAAAAGACAATGAAGTTAACAACACCATGAGGCTCAACAGAGCAAATCAAATAGGCAAGGCAAGAAACTAAAAGGAGATGGTGAAAAAGTAAAAAGAGTCAACAAAAGGTCAATAACATGTCAATAATAAGTCAGCACATACCAGTTATAACCATCAATGTCAATGGCCTCAACTCACCAATCAAGAGAAATAGACTGGCAAAATGGAATAAGAAGCAAAATCCATACTGTCATTTAGAAATGAGAAGAAAGGAGATAAAGGTGTAGGGAAGGTGGGATGGGTAGGGGAAGGGTAATAAGGGAAAAGAAATAAATGTGAGATAATGAAAAGATGAAAATAAAGTGTTTGTAGATGGTGAGGGGAGGAGAGGGTGAAGGGAGGGCAAGGGTAAGGGGAAAAAATGAGAATCAAGACCTGTCATGTAGAGGTACAAGATCCCAACAATGTATGTAACTGTACTGTATCCCTAAAATGTACCAATAAACTCAATTAAAGCTGAAAAAAAAAAGAAGCAAATGTATAGAAGAAACACACATAGTGCCAAAAGAAGCCCATAGACTGAAAGTGAAAGGATAGAAAACAATTTTCCATGTGATAGGATCCCAGAAAAAAGCAGAGGTAGCAATCTTATTTGCAGACAAAGCAAATTTCAAACCAAAACTTATTCTAATATTATTGATGTAGGACGGTACTGTATCATACCTCTCTGAATGTAAAATATCTTGTCCTTGCTTTATGATACATAGTAATGACCATGCTTTATCAGAGCTATATTTAATGATATTACTCTAGAATGTTCTCTTTCCAGATGATGATTAAGATGCTAATAAAAAAAAATAGTGCCAGGTACCACAACAGCAACAGAACTTTGCTGTTTTCTGGATATTCTTTTCTTTTCTTTTTTTTGTTTTGTTTTGTTTTGCTTTGTTTTTTTAATGGAATGTGCTGAATGTCTATAATTTTTTTCAGATGACTGCAGAACCTGGAAAAGCTGTTGCTGCTATTGATGCATAACATACTGCTATTATTGATCTTTTTATATAAATATAAATATATATATACATATATATATGAATTGAATTTTGGGAAACTTTAACAGTGATGTCAACTTTGGAAAAAGTTATCCCAATTTACTGTGTTGAGTTAGCACTGTACAGAAATGGACAGCCACATTGGTCTAGAAATATTAATTTTTTTTCCACTAGTACAGGGGTAACACACTGTATTAAATATGTAAGGTCATATCTATGTGGGTTTGATTACAGAAAGTAATAAAGTATTCTCTAAATAATGAAAAAAAGAATAAGATAAGATTACAAGAGCAAGATGCAATTTAAATATGTTCAGGGACCATTTTCATCTTCAGAATTAAGGATTATTTTAATCTTACATCATTGCCTTTTCTCTTTTACTTTCCTTTTTAGTTTTATTTTAGGATTCCCTATTTTTAATGTTCATACAGAGATCTTTTTAACTGAAATACCAAATAGTTTCTCTGGTGTGAAAAACTATAATAGTACACAGGATCCTAATGAGATAATTAATAATGTGAAATAAGAAATAAAGGGCTAAATGTGTAGGGAAAGTGGGAAGGGTGGT
Organism: Fukomys damarensis; assembly: GCF_012274545.1. Lineage (NCBI taxonomy): Eukaryota > Metazoa > Chordata > Mammalia > Rodentia > Bathyergidae > Fukomys > Fukomys damarensis. The sequence goes on along the minus strand of NW_022900944.1, from coordinate 542,975 downwards.
GGAAAGGTAATAAGGGAGAGGAAAAAAATATGAGAAACTGAAAAAATGGAAATAAAATGTTCATTAATGGGGAGGGAAGGAGGGGGTGAAGGGAGGGCAGGGTCAAGGGGAAAAAATGAGAATCAAGACCTATTATGTAAAGGTACAGGATCCCAAAAATGAATGTAACTGTATTGTATGCCTAGATTGTACTAATAAACTCAATAAAAAGAAAAAAAATCTTTCTATGGTCCTCCTCCTCTTTCCTTTCTTCTTCCCTTAATTGTAGCACTCACCTTCTTTGTCATTTCTTTGGTCTAGATTTGCTATGCCTTCTCTACTTGGTTAATCGGTAGGGTTGGAACAAGCTTGACAAGTCTAATTTTTAGCCCCAGTACTGGAGATTAAGCCCAAGACCTGTACATATGAGGTAAGTCCTCTACCATTGAACTACATAGACACTCCTTTTCATTTTTGTCTTAATTGTAGCACTCACCTTCTTTGTCATTTCTTTGGTCTAGATTTGCTATGCCTTCTCTACTTGGTTAATCGGTAGGGTTGGAACAAGCTTGACAAGTCTAATTTTTAGCCCCAGTACTGGAGATTAAGCCCAAGACCTGTACATATGAGGTAAGTCCTCTACCATTGAACTACATAGACACTCCTTTTCATTTTTGTTTTAAGACAAGGTCTCACTAAATTGTTCAGACTGGCTTTAAACTCAAAATTCTCTTGCTTCAGCTTCCTACATAGCTAAGATTATAGGTGTCTGCCACCACACCCAGCTGATAAGATTTCTTTTGTATGCAGAGATGCTTATGCCCAATTACCTACCTTAATAATTCAGTGGAATGTTTACAATTTTTATATCTTCTTCATTCAACTTTGGTAATTCATATGTATCTAGAAATCTGTCCAGTTCTGTGTTTTCCTTTTTATTAGGGTACAGCTTCTCCAAGTAGGTATTGATGATGCTCTGAATTTCTGCTGGATTTGTCAACTTCAAATTTTTCATTCCTAATTGCATTGATTGGAGCCTTTTCTGTCCTTTTTAAAAATAAGGTTGACTAAGGGTTTATCAATTTTATTTATTCTTTGAAAAAACCAACTCTTTGAATCATTTATTTTTTGTATCATTCTTGTAGTCTCCATTACATTAATTTCTGCTCTGATCTTTATTATTTCCTCCCTTGTGTGAACTTTGAGTTTGTCTTGCTCTTCTTTTTCTAGGAGCTTAAGTTTCATCATTAGGTTGTTTACTTGAGCTCACTCTGTTTTCCTAGTTGTGGGCATTCACTGCTATGAAATTCCATTGTAGAACTGCTTTCATTGTATCCCATAAATTCCTGTATGTTTGTACTGGCATTATCATTAAACTATAAATTCTGTCTAATTTCTTCTTTAATTACCTCTGTGACCCATTGGTTGTTCAAGAGAGTGCTGTTCAATTTCCATGTGTTTCTGAAGTTCTTGCAGTTTCTTATGCTATTGATGTCTACTTTAATTGTACCATGGTCTGGTAGTATACACAGGATAACTTCAATTCCTTTGCATTTACTTAAACATATTCTATGAACTAGTATGTGGTCTATTTTGTAGAATGACCCAGGTGCAGCTGAAAAGAATGTATATTCTGATTTTGTGTGGTGGAACACTCTATAAACATCTATAAGTCCATTTGTTCAGAAGCTTGGTTCAGTTCTAATATTTAGTTGTTGATTTTTTGTAGAGAGGAAACTATACTACAAAGCCACTGTGATAAAAAATAGCATGGTACTGGCAAAGAAACAGACCCAAGGATCAGTGGAATAGATTAGAAGATGGAGAAACAACTGCAGACATACTCAGGTACTTCATTTTTGACAAAAGGAGACAACCATCCTCACTGGAGGGAAGGTAGCCACTTTAATAAATGGTGTTGGAAAAACTGGCTATCAACTTGCCAAAGCTGAAAACCAGACCCCTCTCTTTCACCATGCACTAAACTAAAATCCAAGTGGGTTAAATAACTAAATAATAAAACAGAAACTAAACTTACTAGAAAAAAAGTTAGGTAGAATTCTTGAAGACATTGGCATAGAAAAAAGACTTTATGAACAAATCAGTAGTATGGGAGCTAGCACAAAGAATCAACAAGTGGGATCTCATCTTTTTATTTTATTTATTTATTTTTAAGAGAAGGAAAAATTTATTGATGGAAAGAAAGCTTCTGTCGAAGAGAGACAGAAGGGGGACTGGAAATTGGGTTGCTCACTAACCCCATTTTTCAAAGATATTTTATACACCAAAGCCATGTGGTGAGGTTGGTAAAAACTGGGACAAAACTATAAGACCCAGTGGAAAATTACAAGGTGGGCATGATGTGGGGCAAAACCATGACCAACCAATAAGATTACAAGTACAGTCACCTAGGTAATATTGATTAAATGCAAATCAAATGGGGGAGCAAATCAGGTAGCAAGCACAAAAGGATTTTCAGGAAGGGTGGGAGTCAGGGATATTTCCTGGAAAGGCTGGATTAAGACCTTGGCCCCGCACCCAGGTGATGGATACCCATTTAGAATATCAATCACTGCTATTTATTCCTAAGGGAAGCACAAGGATAGTTTCTTTCCTTTTACAATTCTCATCTTCAGTGAATGTCTTTATTGTCTTCCATGTTGGATCCTTGCTGTGTTGGCTCCTTGAAGGTGGCCCTTCTAGCTGCCTCAAAGATATCTAATTAACTTACCTATCTGCAGTATTCCCTCCTTTGAAGAAGTACCCCTAACTGCTGTGAGGGGACAAAGGGCAAAGACAGCTCTGGCTACTTCCAGCTGAAGAGAGTCATAGTTGTGATCAGCAGTTAGAGTTACTCAATAGAGGGTCTTTCTAAAGGCCTTCCATAGGTTCCTGGCATTGTCATCTTGGTAGCTGCAGATTTTAAATCTGGAGGAGACAAAGCCAAGGAAACAGTTAAGAATGTATGAGCCCAATTATAACCATTATAATTTTGCCTGGACATTAAACACTTTGAAAGATAAAGCATAGTTAGGGGACTGTTATTTCTTATCAACCATAGTTGTTCTAGTAGTTGAATCCCTGTAGAATGTTAACAGACAACAGTTATATATAATAGAAACTTAAGATCAAGAGCCACACATAGTATTTTAGCATGACCATCATGATGACATTTTCTTTGTAACAGTGTTCATCTTAGTATAGAATAATCTTTTAGTCAAAAACCTCCATCTGATCACAAGATATTAAATGACATAAAGAAAATTCTTATTCAATTCTTATTTGTTATCCTTTAGTAGGATGCCCTCTAAAGAGAACATACATATTGGCCTATAAATGTACCCTAGGAGTTCACAATGTCTAACTTCTAATTTTAGTGTGTGACATTGTTTCAACTGTTTGGTAACTGAGCATCTCTAAGCATGTTGACACATATAACATACATCACATAAATTTTTAAGAAAACTATTATGCTGGCTTGACATGTATCTCTTATCACAAGTAGTTGGAGTGCAAGAAAGGCAGATATATGAGTCAAAAAGATCATTACCATAAACAATATCCTATAGGACATGTACATGAATATATACACTATGAAATAACAATGAGTATCAGTTACATGAAACCCTTTGTCCTTTAAATTTGTTTTGTGCCAAGAGCATTTTAAATAAAGCCTTATTGTTTGGCTTGAAGTTTTCCATGCTTTCACTTTCAGTCTGTGCACTTCCTTTTGTCTCCTTGATATATGGTCGCATTTTGTATTTTTTAATTCACTCTATCAGTCTTTTGACTGAGAAATTGAGACCATTGACATTCAGAATTATTATTGTAAAGTGTTTATTGAATATCATCATTGCATTATTTTTCCAGTGCTGACTCTTATTTTTTTTCTTTTGTTCACTTACTCTTCTAAGTAGGTGCATACTTGCCTTTGGGCTATTTGGTGCTGGTGGCCACCCTGTCTGGGTTTAGGATTCCCTGGAGTATTTTCTGCAATTGCTGGTTTAGTGGTCATGTATTTCTTTAGGATTTCTTTGTCATGAAAAGTCTTCTCTGTTAATTTTGAAAGCTAATTTTGTAGAATATAACATTTGGATCAACAATTATTTTCTTTTAGGGCTTTAAAATCTTCACTTGTAGCTCCTTTGGCCTTTAAGTTTTGTGTTGAGAAATCTATAGTTATTCTGATAGATTTGCCTTTATAAATTACTTGCTATTTTTCTCAAATAGCTTTTAGTATTCTCTCCTTTTGTTGAATTTTTGTAATTTTCATTATGATGTGTTGTGGAGAACATCTTTTCTGACTCTGGCTCTTTGGAGTTCTATATGCCTCTTGTACTTGAAAATGAATTATTTCCCTAGATTTAGGAAATCTTCTGCTATGATTTCAGTGAATAAATTTTTTGTATTTTAAAAGTAATATTCTAATTTCTTTTATTTCTATAATTCTGAGGGGTCTTTTCTGATTCATCTAACACCTATTTGATCCAGCTTGCATAATATCTTGTTATTTTGGGTGTGTCACTGAGTTCATGATCTGCTACTCCCATTTTATATTTTATGTTTTATATTCTGTCTTTACATTGGTCATATCTTCTAACCATGCTTTTTATTGAATTTTTCATATAATTTGTTTCTGCTTTCTTTTTATGCTTTCTAATTCTTTTTCAAAGACATCATTCATGTCTTGTATAGTTTGTTTAAATCAAATAGTTTATTGTTTTTTCTTCAAGTTCATTGAACATTTATTGGTAAAATCCTTTTATGTTTAGTTAAATCCTCTTTGAGCTCATTAAGTGTCTTATACATTTGCTTATATGTTTTTCCTTTCATCTCCTCTGACATTTCTAGCATTTGGTTTTAAGAAGCCTACAGCTTCTTCTACTTCAGTGCCCATGATCAGGTTTTGAGAAGTTAGAGGTTTTGGAGGTCATCTTGTTGCCTTAGTGTCTCATGTTTCTATTATTTTTGTGCTGTGGTCTGATGATCAGTTAAGATAGAATAACTCTGTCACTATTGTGAAGATCTCCTTTCTTAGCTTCTGTTTGTCCCTGAGTTGGGTTGTTTTTTTGGCATTCATATACCTTTTCAACAGAGGTTGAAACATGATATTTGAAGGTCTTCTTAGTATCCAACCTTCTTCTTGGGCATAATCCTCAGCACCACTCAGAGAGGGAAAAATAAACCATGTAACATTGATGACACACAAATAATATTGGCACACAGTAAAAACCAATTAAAACAACTATAACATCACTAACAATAGAAAAGAGATCAGCAATAATAATAATACATTTGATCTTAGTCAAAAAGCCAAGAGGTGATTGATCAGCAATAATAATAGAGTGAAACTCTAATGGGTTATTGTCATACTATAAGAATGATAATAGCTACAATTATGCCATCCTTAAAAGAAAAGAGATCTGTCACAATAGTGTCAACAAAAATACAAACCAAATATGGGCATACAGAAAATATCTACTAAAAGTAACAACTATACAATCATTAATGATAGAAAATAATTTAGCAATAATAGTATAGTCAACTAAATAGCTAAACATTTTTAAATAGCTAAAAATTAATAAATATTAATAGTAATAATAATAAAAATGGAGGATGTGGGGGAGGAAGAAAGTAGGAGAAATAAAATGCAAAAAGAAGAAAAATAAAATGAGAAGAAAAATGTGAATTTTAAAACCAAATTAAAGGTCAGGTATGGCGGTGCATGCCTATAATCCCAGCACTCTGAAGGCTGAGACAGGAGGATCACTGCAATTTTGAAACCAGCCTGGGCTACATAGTGAGTTCAAGGCCAGTCTGAATGACATAGCAAGATTCTGTCTCAAAAAACAAAAAAACACCCCCCCACACACAAATTAAAGAATAAAACAAACAATAGAATTAGGGAAAGAGAAAAAGACAAAGAAGTGAAGAAAAATAAGAGAAAAAGAATAAGACAAAGAACACAAGAAAGTAACAAAGAAAAACAAAGAAACAAGTCCAGAAATATTCCTCCATGCCTTTGGGTGACTGATTTCTTTCCAAAGCCTGTGATATGGAATCTATCAGATATGGGTGGTAGATAGTGAATCACAATTAGGACTTATTTTATTTCCATGCCCACTTTTTGTTATGTGAGTGCTGAATTCTGTATCACCTTTCCCTGATGGACATTGTCAGTCAATGATGTGGTATCTGCCTGAGAGTGGTATTTATTCCAGTGGCTTTTAGTGTTTTTGTACTTTCATTCTTCTGTGTGCCCAAAGGCATTGCTATTTCTAACTGGCTTTATGGCCTGTGGGCTTTTGAGGTGCCTCCTTTGCTCCACAGGTTTCTCTTTCCATTTACCTCAGGATTTGGCAACTCTCCAAGCTGAGGCATATCACTAATCACATTAGCAGTTAGGAAAAGCAATCAGACCACTGACCTCTGTGCTGGAAGTAGGCAGTGAAAGGGGCCAAGCAGTCCTTTGGACTTTCTGTCAGCATTTTCAGACCCAGCTGGTTCACAAAGCCTGGCTTAACACCACAGATTTGTGATCACTGTGTCCTTCACAACCTGAGTCTGCCAGCACTTAAACTTCTCAAGGCATTGTAACTAGCAACTCTCCTTGTCCATGACTGTCTCTTGTGGCCATCTTCACCCAGTCAGTATGATAGAATAATCCTAAAGACATTAAGTATAGTTGTTCTGTCAGTTCTGATTCCTGGAGTAACTCAGTCTTGAACAATAAATCCATACCCAAAATGGGCTCTGATTATATCACTCCCAATTATGGCAGAGGATGGAGTTAATTTCTTCTCCAACTCTAGCTTGACATGCATAAGGAGTCAATTTCAGAGTTAAACTTCATACTGTATTTGTAATGTGAATAACCATGGCTTAAATAAATTTAGTAACTTAAATAAACCATCATTTAAAAATTGTCTTCATTAAATTCTGGCTTCTACAGTTTCTGATGAGATGTTAGATATCAGGCTTATAGTTCTTCCTTTGTAACATATTTTTTCCTGAGTTAAAGATTTTATCTTCAATTATAGGCTTTTTGACTAGTGTGCCTATATATGTCTTTCTTTTAATTTATCCTACCATAATTTACTTAGTTTCTTGTATCTGCAGGTTGATGCCTATCAAAAATGTGGTAAAATATTTCTGCATTATTTATTATAATATTTTCTAGTATAATCTTTTCTCCTCTTTATTTGAGACACTTCATTTGAGGCACCACATGATATTGTCTCATACATCATCAAGTTGCTCTTCTTTTAAACCCTTTTGCTCTCTTTCATTCAGATGGAATAACTTCTTTTAATTTTTCAACTACCCTAGTATAGTACCTTCTTTGGTGCTGAATACAATTGATGCATTCTTCACTTCAGATATTTTATTTTTAAAATGTAGAATTTTCTTTTGTTTCACATATGTGTATTGAGTGCTTTTTCTGCATCTATTGAGATGATCATATGGTTTTTGTCCTTAGCTCTGTTAGTATAATGTATTACACTTATTGTTTTACATATGTTGCACCATCCTTGCATCCCTTGGATAATCTGACTTGGTTGGGGTGTATGATTCTCTTGAGGACCCTTTGTATTCTGTTTGCTAGTATCTTATTGAGGATTTTTGAATCTATGTTCATTAGGGAGATTGGCCTGTAATTCTATTTCTTGGTTGGGTCTTTTCCTGATTTTAGAATTAAAATAATACTTGCTTCTAGTAATGAATATGGAAGTATTGCTTCCTTTTCAATTTCATTGAAAAGTTTAAAGAGTAGTGGCAACAGTTATTCTCTAAATGTCTTGTAGAATTCAGCAGTGAAGCCATTAGGACCTGGGATTTTCTTTGTTGGTAAATTTTTAGTTATGTTTTAAATTTCACTGATCATATTTGGGATGTTTAGTATTTTTATATCTTCTTCATTCAACTTGGGTAATTCATATGCATCTAGAAATCTGTCCATTTCTTCTGTGTTTTCCTTTTTATTAGAGTACAGTTTCTCAAAGTAGGTATTGATGATGCTCTGGATTTCTGATGGACCTGTTGTGCCTTCACTTTTTTCATTCCTAATTGCATGGATTTGAATCTTTTCTTTCCTTTTTTTGAATAAGGTTGGCTAAGGGTTTATTGATCTTATTTATTCTTTTGAAAAAACATCTCTTCAATTGATTGATTTTTTTGCATCATTCTCTTAGTCTCCATTGCATCAATTTCTGCTCTAATCTTTATATTTTCCTCCATTGTATGAGCTTTGGGTTTGTCTTGTTCTTCTTTTTCTAGGAGCTTAAGTTTCATCATTAGGTTCTTTACTTGAGCTCTCTCTGTTTTCCTAGTGTGGGCATTCACTGCTATGAATTTCCCATGTAAAACTGCTTTCATTGTATCCCATAAATTCCTGTATGTTGTACTGGCATTATCATTAAATTGTAAAAGCTGTCTAATTTCTTCTGTGATCCATTGGTGGTTCAAGAGAGTGTTATTCCATTTCCATATGTTTGTGAAGTTCTTGTGGTTTCTTATGCTATTGATCTCCAGTTTAATTGCACTGTGGTCTGGTAGTGTACATGGGATAACTTCAATTCCTTTGCATTTACTTAAATATGTTCTATGAGCTAGTATGTGGTCTATTTTGGAGAATTGTGCAGCCAAAAATGTATATTCTGATTTTGTGTGGTGGAACACTCTGTAGATGTTTATTAAGTCCATTTGTTCAAAAGTTTTGTTCAGTTTTAGTATTTCATTATTGATTTTTAGTCTAGATGATCTGTCTATTTGTGACAGTGGAATATTGAGGTCCCACACTACTATTGTACTAGTGCTTATTAGGTGTTTTATCTCCCTTAATATTTGCTTTGTATAGTTGGGGGCATTAGTATTTGGTGCATATATATTTATGATTGTCATTGCTTCCTCTTGGAAGCTTCCTCTTGTTCCCTTTATAAGGATGTAGTGGCCTTCTTTGTCTCTCTTAACTAGTTTTGGTTTGAAATTTACTTGCATTATGATAAGACAGCTACCCATGATTTTTTATCCTGGTTCCTATCTCATGGAGAACTGTTTTCCATCCTTTACTTTCAGTCTATGAGTTTCTTTTTTAACTAGGTGTGTTTCTTGTATACAGCATATTGTTGGATTTTGCTTCTTAGTCCATTCTGCAAGTTTCTTTCTTTCTTTTTGTACTGGGGATCGAACTTGGGCCCTTGTGCTTGCAAAGCAGGTGGCAGAACTACTGAGCTAAATCCCAGGACCATCTGCCAGTCTATTTCTTTTGATTGGTGAATTGATGCCATTGACATTGATGGTTATAACTGATATGTATTGACTTATCATCATCATTATTTTTCTGTTGTTGGCTTTTTAAAAATTTTTCTCCCTTTCTCTTTAATTTCTTCCCTATTGGATATTCTCTTTTTGTCCTCATGAGTTGTGACTTTCATTGTCTTTTTCTAGGATATTTTTAGAATTGTTTGGAGTGCTGGTTTGGTATTCATGAAGTTTCTCAGGTGTTCTTTGTCATGGAAGTATCTTATTTCCCCATCAATTTTGAAAGATAGTTTTGCAGAATACATCAGCCTAGGTTGGAGATTGTTTTCTTTTAAAGCTTGAAATATCTCACTCCAAGTTTTGCTTGACTTGATGGCTCGTGTTGAAAAGTGTGTTGTGATTCTGAAGGGCCTTCTTTTGCATGTGATTCATTTCTTTTCTCTTAACTATTTGTTGTGTTTTTTTCTTCTGTTGGGATTTCAAGATCTTGACTAGTATATACCTAAGTGTAGACTTCTCTTTTTTTTATCATAACTAGTTGGAGCTGTATCTGCCTCACTTATCTATATTTCAAGTTCTTTCTCTCTGTTTGGGAAGATTTTTTTATCATTAATTCTGTGAACAGTTTTTTTAAAAAAATGTTTTGTATACTTTCTCCTGCTTTTTCACAGACTCCTGTCAATCTTACATTATTCTTCTTTGCATCATCTAGAAGATATTGGATTGATTTCTCATGTTGCCTTATTATTTTTAAAAGATCTCTTTTTTCACAGTCACTGACTACTATCCTGTCTACTATATCTGATGTTCTGTCTTCAGATTGGGTCAGTCTCCTATGTATACTTTCAATAGAGTTTTTAATTTCTTGAATATCAGTTTAAATCTGTTTCGTGGATTCCATTTCTTTCTTATGTTGAGCATTCATGGTCCATTTCTTTCCTGTGCTGAGCATTCACAGCATCCATGATGGCCCTGAACTCATCTATTTTTTTATCTGTTTCTTTTCTAGAAACTCTGATCATGTCTTTTATTCTGCTTATCATCTCTGTAGTTATCTGGGAAATTATTTTTGTTTTGAATTTTTCTACAGCCACATTCATCTGTTTTATTACTTCCTGTGCTATCAGTCCAGGTGGTTGATTATCAGACTTTTTCATCTTATTTCCCCCAGAATTTGTCTTTGGTAAGCTGGAAAACTTTGTCTTGCTTAAATGTCTTTTCATTTTCATTATTGTTGTTGGTATAGTCCTTGGTTTAATTCCTGTGTTGATACTTTGATATTTCTTATTGTAAGTACCTTTGTTGCTTGTATTTAGAACTCTTAAGGAATGATTGCTTCTCAGAGGTGTCTTGTAGATATAGATGGTCTTTAGGATTTGAATCTTTATGACTTTGGGACAATCTCATTTTCATTATCCAGGAAAAATGACTGATTAGATCAATCACAATACTAGCCCAAGTGATACAATCAGCAACAACAATGGAATCAAGCACAGCTTAGAAAATGACAATTTGTGGCAGTTATTAATTGATCACCTTTAACCATGAGAAATGAAATTGAAGACTAGCCCAAAATATGTTTATAATGAATAAAGTATTCAATATAATAACTTTACCCTTCCAAATGGGGACTTAGAAGAAGCAAGGCCCTCTTACTATTCTTTATTGCTGCTCTATCTTCTGAAGCTCAAGACAATGTTTTTTAAGACCCCCTGTGCCTCTGCATTTTACATGAGGTACAGATACAGCCAGGAGGCCAGAGGTGGGGGTGGGAGTGTTGGGTTGCTGGAGGCACCCACGTGACAGGGAGGCCTGGGTGAGGGAGGGGCTGCAGCAGTGGCTTCACACGGCTCTCTTCCTCACCAGTCTGCTGGTGGTGGGGAGGCTTGGGTGTGTGTTTGGTTTTTGAGACAGGGTCTTGCTATATATCCCCGGCTAACCTCAAACAAATGTCAATCCTCCTGCCTCACCCTCCTGAGTACTGGAACTACAGGCCTGTACCACCACTCCTGGCTACCAAATAAGTTTTTATCCTCTAGCAAACTAGTTCTCATGATGATGACAGAGCAGAAGACAGGTAGCAGCAACATGAAGATTCTTTAAAATTACTTTAATTATTTAGTATGTTTATGCATTTTTGTTTGCAATATGATGTTTTGATGTATGTATACATTATGGAGTGGCTAAATCAGGCTACTTAACATATCCATTACCTTATATACTTATTTTTTGTGATAAAAACACTTAAAATGTACTCAATAATATTCAAGTATAGAATATATCATAATTAACTATCTTTACCATGGTATATAGTAGATCTTTTAAATTTATACTCCCTAACAGAAATTTTGTATTTGTTGACCATCTCTCTCTAACTCTACCCCATTCCTGCCCCTGGTAATCATGATCCCACTTCTGCTTCTTTGAGTTTGATTTGTTTTAGATGCCCTGTGTGAGATCATGCAATATTTGTCTCTGTGTTCCTCGGTTACTTCACTTAACGTAATGTCTTCCTGAGGTTCATCTGAATTGTAACAAATGACAGGGTTTTCTTCGCGTGTGCGCACGCGCGTGTGTGTGTGTTTGTGTAATCTATCTATAACATATATACACATACATAACATATATACACATACTCTTCCATTTTCTTTATCCATTTACTCATTGATGACACTTAGGTTGGATCTATATGTTGGCTATTAGTGAATAATGCTGCAAAGACTGTAGGACTGCAGATGTATTTTTGAAATCCTGATTTTATTTGCTTTGCACATGTACCCAGAGGTGATATTTCCAGATAATATGGTAATTCTAATTTAATTTTCCTTAATGGTTATGCTAACTGTGTAAAAATGTTTTGGAGTTTTTGTTCTTATCCACATTGCATAAAACCTCATTGGCCAAAGCAAGTCACATAACCAAGCAGAAAGTCACTGTGGAAGGGCAACATCAAAGAACATAGACATAAGAATGGCTCATCAGTGCAATCAATATACATTATCCTTCTTTATCCCTATCACATTCATTTAATTCTTCAAATACCATAACTCCCCTACACATTACATAAAAATCTTCCACATCTATGTACTTTTAGAGCATATGAATCATCTTAGAATGAAAGAACCTAAAGATGGCAGAGAATGGCCTGTTCATTACACTTTTTTCTTGAAAGAATTATCAAAGGGCAAAAAAGTGTGTTTTGCATTCTCTCCACCACTTTCCTTCTCATCCCTCATTAATCAGAGACAACTTCAGATAAAAATGTACAAGAGGATATTTCTCTTATCTCTCTATACCATTCCCCCTATTATTCTGCTATATAGGTTTTTGTTGTTTTTTGTTTATTTGTTTGCTTTTGTTTTGATGGTAGTAAGAAAAAAATTGAGAAAAAATTCAAGAGCATGGTAAAGGTAATTACAAAACAATAAACCCAAACAAAAGCTCAGATACTGAAATACTGGGAATGAGTAGAGATTGGAAGGAGAAAAAGGTGTTAAAATCTTTTGATAGCCAATTATTATAGGTGTGTTAACTCTTGCAAAAAATATTTTGGTAACATTTTGTTTGGTTTTACTTTTCCCCATCTGCCACCTCTAGAGTAGAATTTTCTGGCAGAATAGGAAGAGGAAATTTTTTTTCTTTCAGCTGCTATTTGCCTTTGCATTTTCATGCTACCAAAGCAGAGTCCAGCACAACAGAAATAGATGGAAGACAAGTTACAGAAGAGATGGGATTTTAAAGCCATCTTTAACTAATCTGTTAATTCCATTCCCATGGAATAAGAGTTTGTGGAAATCTGCAGACAAAATAGAAGTTCACCAATTGCTGCTTTTTGACCTTGTTCAAAGAAATGAGTTTCAGGACCTGCTTCATTTGATAAAAGAGACAAACCTAGCTTTTTTTTTTTTTTCTTTTTTGGTACAGGGGATTGAACTCAGACCCTTATGCTTGAGAGGCAGGTGGCAGGCATCAGAACCACTGAGATAAATCCCGTGCCCAAACCTAGCTATTTCTTTCAAAGATCTACTGAAATCATGTAGCCCTAGCAAATTTTACATTAACTAAGAAAATGAAGACTAGAGAACTGAGGTTTAGATGAAGACAGGTCAGAGCTCAGGTTTCAGCCTCAGTCCAGAGTATTGCATGTCACCTTGGCTTTCTCCTTGCAGCATGTCCATTTCACCAACCAGCAAACATTCTCTGGGTTTCTCTGTCACACCAGCTGTTCAGGCAGTGACAGCAGGCTGGCCTCCTTCTACTCTGTTCCCTCACACATGTAAGCCTCCCCTTGCTTCTTTGGCCCCAAACTGCCATTTTTATGTCAGTGGTTAACTGCAAGACGTCATTTTCTTCACTGGATGAGTTCAGATGTGTTTGAATTCTATATGGGCCCAAAGTCAGACACCAGCCATAATACCTTGAATTGTACATATTACTTTATAAGAATGTTTGTGCCTTTCTCTCAACAACCTGCTCTCTCACTTTAAAAATTTTTATTGTGTTTCTGTGGATATAAATGTCTTCACAATAAAATTCAGCAATAGTATTTTCTTCCCTAATTAAAAGTTTAATATGAATTACTGAAATTTAATAGATTGTTTTGGAATCATTCAAAAGTTATAATTAGTTTTGTTAGGATGGTTGTAAAATGTCTAAATTTTTGCTTTAAGGTGTTTCCTGCTACTCACAAGAAAAACAAAAGTAAGCAAACACTTGATTTAAATGAAACAAATGTTGCAGTTTCTTTAGGGACTTAGAAGCTAGTCTTCTGACCCTATTTCATGTAGGAATAAACCAGATTTTGTGATAAAATGAACTCAGGAAACTCAGGGGATAAAGCAAAAATGAGTTTTCATTCAGATTCTCTGTTGATGAAAACAAAAATCTAAAGTATAGTATTCTAAATACAGTTGAACCCAGGAAGTTTCTGCCCCTTACAGAGATTCTGAGACTGGAACCAGTAATCCTTTTGGGGTCTGATGGATATTAATACAAAGAGGAAAAGCCTGGACCAAGTGTTCATTGATCCCAGCATGTTCACATGTTCTTGGTAGTTTTGTCGTTAGATGTGGATCCTTGATAGCAGATTATTTCTCTTATTTATATTACCCTAAACATTCTGGCCCAGACAAGTCTATTTTGGGTGAAGATGCCAGCCTGTAGTTACTATGACTCTGGAACCTTCCACTACACGAGGAGTGCAGGGTTGCTTCTGAGGGGACAAAAGGCCTGGGGTTCTGTTGTCACCTCTTCTCCTTAGACAGAGAACTTGTAGAAGGCTGGGGAAGAACCAGAGCAAGAATTCCTTGGAAGTCAGAAAAAAACTCGACTACTCATATCATCTTCTACTCAAGCAGACTATAGATTATTCCTTTAAATTTCTGATACTTCTAAACAGCATGGAACTCTGTCTTACTCCTTCCTTAAGATCAGACTATACACTCTAACAATCCACTTTGGTCAACAGGAAGCTAGTGAGCAGAAATGTACCCTGTAGACGCTGTTGGAAGATTAAGACAACTGGAATAATCAGAATCCTTAGAACTAGCTCTTGGATCAAATGTTGGATAACTTTACTGATTCATTCATCTGCTGAATGAATTATTCATTCAATACATATGCAGTGAGTGCCTACCTCAGTGATCCTTAATTAGAGGAACTCAGTTCTCTGCACCACAAACTTCACAACTGAGCTGCTAAGTTTTGCTCAATATATGAATTTTATTTTGATACAAATGACAGCATCTTATATTCAGTCTGAAAGTTGAGCAGCTCTATAGGGGCACAAAGTACTGCAAGGAATGACAATGAAAAGTAGTAAGTCAGTGCCTGAGAAAAACTGTTTCTTGGTCACAGAATATCCTTGTCTTTGGAGCATATAAAAGAGCATGACTAGGGAATGAAAACAGTGTTTTCAACAGCAGTGCTGTTCTGCAGAGTGACCAAGTGAAGACTGCAATCACTGGGAGGTTTTATAGACACCATAAAAGTTTTTAAACTGCAGGAGTGATTTCAGTAATTTATTACTGGCTGCTACTTCAGCTCACAGCCCATATTGTACATAGATAATTATAACAGAGAGAATCAATAAAATTCCACACCGAGGAGCAGAAGTTTATTTTTACTAAGATACAAAGGCAGAGAGGGGAGATGAATGAAGCAATCAAGGTCAGCAAAGTTCATCTCAGGCTGAGAAAACAGCTGACAGGAGGCAGAAATTTCTCATTGTTCCCTCTTTTGTGAATACCATGTGCTTGGATGGAGTACACTGCACCATTTATGGTTCATACTCTGCAGGTTCTTTGCAGTGAGGCACAGATATGTGACAGTGAGCAGTGGCTAAGCATGCAATTTCTGAGCCTTCTCCTTAGACACAGAACCACCAACTCTAGGCTCTCTCTGTTGAACAGGAAGGTGAGCCCATTTCAATTCCTTGGATGATGGCTACACCCTAGGTAAAGTAACCAGATGTTAGGAAATGACCCCACATGACCATATGAAGCAGTGCTGCCCTGCCAGCTCTGGACCATTCACCTCTTGAATGCTACTGGGAAGAAATGTAAGCTGTGATCCAAGGCAGTCTATTTCTCTTGTCTGTTTATTACTGCAACTTCGCTTGAAGTCTAAAAGCATTGAAAGGCATAGCAGTACGAAACAGCATAGTCTGCTCAGGGAGATCTTGTGAATGGAGCACAAAGAAAGAGTTTGGGAGAGGAAGGAGGTGGGAGGGAGAGGCAGAGATCAGTGTGAACTTGTAGGCAGGGAAACTGGCTGGGTCTGGTTTCTGAGAATGGTGACACTCCTGGGCTGTGTAGAGACAGCTCCAGTCCTAACAGGCCTAGAAGAGTGGTTCCCTTCCCTTTGAAATAGTCCCACCTGTAACAGCCCAACAGTACTTAAGCATTGGCCTGTCGGGCTGCGCAGCGTCACACCCTGGGTTTCTTTGTGACTCATCCCCAGCATTAGCTTGCCTTTGGTTGCCCTTTCTGACTCAGTGGCCCTTGCTTGTTGTCCTGCCTGTCTCCCTGTTCTCTGTGGATGTTTTAGCACAGTCAGGGCACATTCTCCAGAGACCCTGCATCATAATTTGGTAGAGTACTTCTGAAATTTTCAACATTTTAGTCAAATCTGGCCGGGATTCTATTTCTAGGGGAAAAAATAATGGGAGAATCTTTACATCCATACCGAATTGTACTTCTGTGTTGTTAACAAACTCTCTTACACTCAATTTTTTCTTGGCTGTTGTTGACAATTTGGAGAACAATTTACTTTTTAAAAGTAGGAGCTTCTGAAATCCATTTGCAATAATTAAGAAAACCATATTTTTTCCCCTATAACTCTTTAATGTCAGTTTCAAAAAATCCTCAACATAAAATTGGAAAATTAAGCCAGGCATGGTGGTGCACACCTGTAATCCCAGTACTTGGGAGGCCAAGGCAAGAGGATCGCTGTGAGTTCAAGGCCAACATAAAGCACATAGTGAGCTCAAGACCAGCCTGAACTACATGGCAAAACTCTGCCTCAAAAAAACTTTAAAAAAAAGTTTTAAAAATATTTTAAAATTTTTAAATGGAAAGCTTTGTTTGTTGGCGGTAAATGTCAGCTCTCTGTGCTTCCACAAAACTAAGCCTCACTGCAGCCCCAATTAGTAGTTGCTAAGCCCACCTCTCCAGATTCCCTTCCTACCCTTTGCGTATTCCGTGACCTTCAGGGCTCCATTAGAAGGCTCTCTGTGCTCTGCCTTCCGGAGAATTCAGCCAATTAGAGACTGACAGGAAATGAGAGGGTGACAGGAAAGTCGGAAGATTTGTCCCTATGGCTTCCTGCTGGTACTGAGCGTTGGCTGCAGAATTAAACGCTTCCCTCTTTCAAAGCCTGCTGTTCCCATCAGGGGCCGCACTAAGTCTCCTCTCAGCTCTTCCGGTCTTAGGCTCCGGTAGCAGCTCTTTCACACCCTTTTCTGATAGCTCGGGCTCCCCCGGCTGCTCGTTGTGAGGAACTGCGCTTTCCCTAGGTTTCTCTAACTTTGCTCCCCCTCACC
>NW_022900944.1:465563-525609 GCF_012274545.1 Fukomys damarensis | reverse complement strand
TGGTAGGGAGACCAGCCTCACCCCCGTGTGCTGTTGATCTCATTTCTTCAGGGCAGAGAGGCAGCTAGTTTAGCCTTGACGTGGGCACATGCAGCAGTGCCCCCTTCCCCACAGGGCTCTCCGCAACTGTGTGCACAGACACGCTTATCTCTGTGTGTGTGTGTGTGTGTGTGTGTGTGTGTGTGAGAGAGAGAGAGAGAGAGAGAGACAAAGAGAGAGAGAGAGAGTGTGAGAGAGAATAACTGCAGAATCAATTGAAGATAAGTTACATCACTTTACCTTTAATTCAGTGTGACAAACAAATATTGCATGGTATTTCTTACATGAAAATCTCAAAGTATAAATAAGTTAAAGAGCAAAATAAAAGGTAGATAATAGTGAAAAGGAAGATAGATCTTTTGAAAATGGCAAGGGGTCTAAGGGATGGGGTTGAAAAGGGAGGGGAAAGGAATATAAAAAGAATTAAGATGTGCATGTATTGTACCAATTTCTCATGATGAATGGAATAATTATGTGCAGCAAATATGTACTAATACATTTTTAAATTAAATTAAAATATTTCAGTGTATGTTTCCTAAGAATAGGAATATTCTTTTTACATAATGTGGTACAATTATCAACTCCATAAATTTATATTGACATTATAATTTTATCTAACGTGGCATTCTCCAATTATGTCTACTGATCAAACAATGTTTTGCACTGAATTTCTTTCTCCTCAAGTAAAGGATTCAATGTAGCATTGAGGATGGCATTTAGTTGCAATGCTTTTAGTCTTCTTTAATCTGAGACATTTCCACAATCTTGCGTTGTCTTTTATAGCATTGACCATTCTTTTAAAACAAAGACTCAATTTTTTAAGAACAGTTATACTTTATAGCAAAATTGAGGAAGGTCCAGAGATATTCTCTCCACCACCTGCCCCAATTCCAACTTTTTCAACTAGTGTGACCTTTGATATTTTTTAAGAGTCCTCCCTTTTCCCTCCCACACATCCTTCTATTAAAAAAATGCATCAGTCTTCCCTTGTTCTGGTGTTTCTTCACGATTAACCCTGAGTTAGACATCTTTATCCATAAAGCTGCAGAGTGGGGTTGTGTCCTTTCCAGGAGACATATGACACCCATTTGTCTTCACTGGTGGAGGCAATTTCAAAAAGCACAGTGTAATTATTTTCCACCATTGAACTGATATCTCTGGGAGATACTTTAAGACCATGCAAGTGTTTCAATCCCAGGTACAAAAACAAAAACAAAACAAAAAAAAAAAGACCATGCAAGTGTCATGCTTCTTGTAGAAATCTTCCCCTGGATTTAACATGCACTAGCATCCTTGCTGACCTCATCTTTATTCTGCAACTTCAAAATGATGATTCTCCCTCTTCAGCACTCTCTCCACATTGGCCCTTAGCATGGTACTATAAGCACAAATCCTCCCTTTTCCTTTCTGTATTTATGTATCTATTTGCATCCAGTTTTTCAATAGTTTATAGTTTATTATCATACTTACTATTTTTGGTGCTCTGATTACACCTGGATTGACCAATAGAACCCTTTCCAGTTGTCTGCCAAGTCCCTGAACCACACTCCATTATTTTTTGTGTGGCAGTTCTTCATTTTCTGGCCTAACAAGCTATTTCAGGCTCATTTATTCCAGGCCTTGCCCCAGGGTTGGAACCAGTCATTTCTGTGGTTTGTCATTTTCCCTTGTTATGAAAATTAGAGGACACAGTCTATGAACTGGGCGTACTCATTGTTACTGGAGCATTTTTTTAAACTTCTTGGTGTTTTCAACAGAGTTCCAGAATTAGGAAATATAAGCATGTATGTAAATACATCCACGAATGCATACCTACTCATATAAAAACATATATACACAAATACACACATATTTTTGAAGTCCCAAGTTTGTATAGTACCTCCAATGCCCATCCATTTCCTTTCACTGCCCATTCTGTATTTGTATGGCCCCATGAGGACCAAAAGCATTAACATAATGAGGACCAATAATATCAACACATTTATTCTTTTGCCAAATTCGATAGTACATCTACAATAATTTCCAAGTTGCTTCATTTTTACCTCTAAAATTGATGAAATTACTGTTAGTGAGGATTCATCAGAGAAAGAGAACAAATAAGACGTGTGTGTGTGTGTGTGTGTGTGTGTGTGTAGATAGACAAGCATAGAGATTGAGATTTATTTTATGGGATTAGCTCTTGTTATTATAAAGCCTGGCAAATCCAAAATCTGCAAGTAGCGTGCAGACCCAGGTAAGAGGGGATGGTACAACTCAAATGTAAAGGCCAGCTAGGGACAATTCCCTTTTCCTCTGAGAATCTCAGTCTTTTTCTCTTTGGGCTTTCAGCTGATTGGAATTGGTCCACCCACATTATAGAGGGGAATGTGCTTTCAAAAACAGCCAATTCTGTGTTAATCTCAGCATAAAAATGCCTTCATAGTGACATGTCGACAGTACTTGACCAAATGTTTGGTTATATAAAATTAACCATTACATTTACTAAGAAGAAAAAAAATTTCAAATGAAATTTCAAAGGGAAGCCCCCTGTGTAATACAGAGGAATTAGGAGCATCCCTGCTTAAAGGATAGGGAGAAGGGGGAAATCCTGCTTCACTCACGTTTTTCTTGGAGGCCCTGAAGTGCATGTCATCTAGATTAGAAACACTGTTTGCCCCAGTTCCTGCTAATGAAGGAATGACAGCAGAGTCACTGGGGAAGGAAATTCTCTTGGGGTGGACAGGGGCTCAGGGTTTTGTTCTCTTAGGCCTGCAAGCCGTTTTCACCTATTCCTAACCACTGCAGGACAATTCCACCAGAATTCTTGTAGGTTCTCCTTCTCCTCTGCAAAGCACAGAGACCAGCACACAAATTAGAACAAGCTCCATTCAAATCCTCCTCTCCCGCATACTCACCCACTTCCTCTTAGCCATATAAGGCAAAGAAATATGTACTGATTTTTTTTTAAGTCCAGAGGTTGGAGAATTGCTGCTGATATGCATGATTCCCCAGGAAATTTTGCTATCTGAAAGTACATGGTTACAGCATTCAGATAAATGCCACTCTCTTGGGTAAGGAAAAGTATTCCAGATAACTGCCTCCTGCAGACTGGATCTCAGACTTATCTGTTTCGTGGGACTGTGTCAGCACTGCTTCAGTGGAAGCATTTTGTTTTGTGGAGACTGCTGTTTGATTCTTGACCAGAGATAACCTTGGGGCCACTCTCCCTTATGCTGGGAATTCTGAGAGAAACACCATCCATGACTTCTCAGGAGAGAGGAGGGCTGGGGTCCCAAACCAAAGAAGGAAACGGTGCAAGCTGTACATACATGCTCTCTGGGCAAGGTTCTTAAACACATGGCAGGTGTGTGAATTGTCTGATGCCACTGAGGGTCACTTGAGGTCCCTATTGTGGACACTTACAGAGGACTCACAGCCATAAGCCATGCTGCAGCTGTTCTGAATCTTGGCAGCATCAGAGGGACTCATAGTGGATGGCTTGTCCTGAGTCATTCTTCATGGGTCTGGGGCCCTGTGGCTATGCGGCCCCACTTTCCCTGGCCACCAATAGTGTCCTGCATGGAAAAAGGAAATGCAGAGTGGAAGGAGCCAAGGAAAGGGCCCCAAGTTCTTTGGATGGTCAGGGTTGGGGGTGGGGACTGACCATAGCCAATTGCCACAGGTTCTTCCTAGTGCCACCCTGTCTGCCTCCCTACCTGAGTAAGACCACCTGGAATGATGTCTGCCATATTCTCATGGCAATTTGGGCTTAATGCTCATGTGCTGTAATTCCACATTGATGTCTGCCCAGTTCCTCACAAAAGCACTTAGCTCATGGGAGGCCCTCCAATTTTCAGCCCACTCAACTGAACTCTATCTACCGGCTTGTTTCCTAGCTTGGTTTTGAAGCCCTTTTTGCTTTTTCTGTATCTATTGAGATGATCATGTGTTTTTTGTCCTTGGCTCTAGTAATATAGTGTATTACATTTATTGATTTGTGTATATTGAGCCATCCCTGCATCTCTGGGGTGAATCCCACATGGTCAGGGTATATGATCTTCCTGATGACACTCTGTATTCTCTGTTTGCCAGTATCTTATTGAGGATTTTTGCATCTATGATTACTTTCATGATGTCCCATATGTTCCAGTATATTGTACTGGCATTATCATTTGATTGTAGAAATTGTCTAATACCTTCTTTATTTCCTTGTGGCCCATTGATTATTCAAGAGAATATTCTTCAATTTCCATGTGTTTGAATAGTTCTGTGGTATCTTTTGCCATTGATTTCTAGCTTCATTGCACTGTGATCTGATAATATGCATGGGATAATGTCTATTCTTTTGCACTTACCTAAATGTAAGTGCTTGTTTTATGAAGTTGCATGCATGAGTATTTGGTGCATTGATATTTATAATTGTTATGTCTTCCTGTTGCATTATTTTCTTAGCCAATATGCAGTGAACTTTTTTGGTCTCTTCTGATGAGTCTTGTCTTGAAATCCGCTTTGTCTGAAGTTGGGACAGCAACTCCTGTTTTTTTTCCCCTGGATTCCTATTGCATGGAATATGTTTTGAATTTTAGTCTGTTTCTTTTTTATTAAATGTGCTTCTTGTACTCTGCGTACTGTTGGAATTTCTTTCTTGATCTATTCTGTCAATCTGTGTTTTTTGATTGAGGGATTCAGACCATTCATACTGAGAATTATTACTGAGATTTAGTGACTTATTCCTCTCATTGCATTATTTCCATGTTGCTGATTTTTTTATTTTTTCCCCTTTGCTTGGATGTTCATCTCACAGGTGTTTTTTTTCTTATTGACATTGTCAACCTCATTGTCTCTTTCTAGGATATCCTTCAGAATTTTTGGTGACACTAGTTTGGTGGTCTTGAATTTCTTGAAGTGTTCCTTGTCATGGAAATACCTTATTTCTTGATCAACTTTAAAAGAAAGTTTTGCAGGATAGATAAGTAGGGCTGAAAGTTGTTATATTCTTAGGCTTAAAACACTTTACTGCAAGCCCTGTGGACTTTAAGGTTTGTGCAGAGAAGTCTGATATAATTCTAATGGGTTTTATTTATATGTGATTCATTTACTTTTTCTAACAGTTTTTGTCCCTGTGATGAACTTCTGGTATATTGAGTATAATGTGGCAGAGAGGTTCACTTTTGGTCATGGCTGTTTTGGGTACTTTATGCTTCACTTATTTGTATGTTTTATTTCTTCCCCTGTATATGATAAGTTTAATGCCATTATTTCTGTGAACAGGTTTTTTAAAATGCCATTTTTGTTGTCTTCTGATTTCTTTGTTTTAAATTTTTTTAATTGGTACATTTTAGATATACACAATGTTAACATTCAAATTTGTATTCCCTATGGTATATCTTGCTTCTCCTTTTTCCCATTCCCCTCCCCTCCCTAGAACCTCTCTTCCCCTCCTTATTTACAAAATCTTTGTTTCAATTTTTCCATTTTCTTTTTTCTTCTTCCTTTCTTCTTTTCCTTTTCCTACCTCCATTGTTTCTGTCACCATTTGAATGTGTTCTTCCTAGCTCGCAAAATATATTAATTTTTATCCTTATTTACACATTCAGTTTCTCATAGAGAAACAGTGTGGTATGTAAACATTTGTGTCTTCACATGTGTAAATACTGAATAGTTTCTCTGGTGTAAAAACTAAAAGTGTAAATAAGATTCAAGTCATGTAACTGATAATGTGAAATAGGAAGAAAAGGGCTAAAGTTGTAGGGGAAGTGGGAAGGGTAGGGGAAAGGAAAGAAGGGAAAAGAAAAAAATGAGAAAAGAAAAAAATGGAAACAAAGTCTTTGTAAATAGGGAAGGGTGGAGGGGGTGAAGGGAGAGCAAGTGTATGGGGAAAAATGAGAAGCAAGATCTGTCATGTAAAGGTACAAGATCCTGGTGATTAATGTAACTATACAGTATATCTATAAAAAAGCACCAATAAATAAAGTACCAACAAAAAGTACCAATAAATTCAAAGAGTTAACATGTGTCTAATTTATTTCACTTAAGAGTTTGGTCTCAAAGTACTTGCATTTACCTGGAAATGTCTCAAGCTTATCCTTCTATGTGGCAGAGTAGTACTCCACTGTAAAAAACAAACCACACCTTCTTTATCCATTGATCAGTTGATGGGCATTTGGTCTGTTTCCAAGAGTTAATTATCATAAACTGTGCTGCTATGGAATGGGTGTGCATATATCATTGTGGTATAATGCTTTTAATTCTTTAGGAAGATACCAAGAAGGGGAATAGCTGGGTCAAACGGGACCTCTATTCCTAGTTTTTTGAAGAATCTGCACACTGCTTTCCACACTCCCACCAACAAAGGAGAAGTGTTCCTTTCTCCCCACAGTCCCATCAGCATTTGTTATTGTTGATTTGTTGATGATGGTCATTCTTTCTGGAGTGAGAAAGAATGTCATTGTTGTTTTAATTTGCATCTCTTGAATGACCAGTGATGTTGAACACTTTTCCATATATTTATTTGCTGTTTGCACTTCTTCATCTGAGAAATGTCGTTCATTTCAAATGCCCATTTTTGTATTGGGTCTTTAAATTTGAGAGGTCTGTTCTTTTGTGTGTATTCTTTATATATTTTAGATACTCGTCCTTTGTCTGAGGAAAGGCTGAAAAATTTTATCCCACCCTGTAGATTGTCTCTTCATTCTGTTGGTGGTGTTTTTTGCTGTGAAAAAAACCTTGTTAATAAGATGAGGTCCCTGTTATTGATTTTTTGTGATATTTCCTGCATTGTTGTTTTTTTTTCATAAAGTATTTGCCTACATATATGTCTTCATGAGTTCTACATATTCTACCTTTAAGCAGAATTAGTGTTTCTGTTTTAATATATTTCAATTTTAGTTAGTGTATGGTGAAAGATATGGATCTAGTTTCAATCTTTGGCATGTGGAAATCCAATTTTTCCAGCACCATTTATTAAAGTCTTTTTTATTCAGTAAAGGTATTCTGGCTCATTTGCCAAAGTAAGGTGGCTGAATGTGTTTGGAGTTGCCTCTGCATCTTTGAATCTGTTCCATTGATCATTGGGTCTTTTTATTTTTCTAGCACCATACTATTTTTCAAAAATTACAGTAGCTTTGTAATATAATGTCAAGCCAGGGATTGTGATGCCCACTGCCTTGGCTTATTGCCCATAATTTCCTTTTAAAAATATTTATTTAATTACTTATTTATTTAGTGGTACAGGGATTGAACTCAAGACCTCATGATTGCAAGGCAGGCAGTGGAACCACTGAGCTAAATCCCCAGCCTTTTTGCCCACAATTTCTTTTGTTATTCTAGAATTCTTCTGGACCCAAATAAATTTTAGGATTATTTTCTCTAGTTCTGTGAGGTATGCTATTGGTATTTTGATTGGGATTGCATTAAATCTGTAAAACAATTTTAGAAGGATAGCCATTTTTCACTATATTGGTTCTTCTGGCCTAAGAACAAGAGATATCATTCAATTTTGTGATACATCCATTGATCTTTTTTCAGAGTACTGTAGTTTTCAATGTAAAAGTCTTTTACTTTTTTCATTAGATTGATTCCTAGGTATTTCATTTTGGGGGATACTATTGTTTTGTTTCCATCATTTCTTGCTCAGTGAGCTTGTTATCTTTTATATAGAAATACTATTGATTTTTAAGAGTTGACTTTGTATCCAGCTATGCTACTAAATTTAGTTATTAAATCTAGAATTCTTTTGGCAGAGTTTTTGGGTCTTCTAAATATCATAACCTCTTCAATTCCATTGATTTCTATGATAATTCAATATCATTTATTTGGATAATTAACTTCTTTTCCTATACATAGCTTCTTTTCCTTTTATTTCTTTCTCTTCTGTGCTCTGGCTAGTATTTCCAAAACTATATTGAATAAGAGTTGTGAGAGTGAACATCCTTGTCTTGTTCCTAATTTTAGAATGAAGCTTTCAGTTTTTGTCAATTTAGTATGATGTTGACTGTTGGTTTGTCATTGATGGCTTTCATCAGATTGAGAGAAAACAATCTATTTCAATTTTCTGTAGGATTTTTATCATTTATTGATATTGTACTTTGTCAAATGCTTTTTTTGCATCTATTGAGATGATCATGTGTTTTTTTGTCCTTGGCTCTGTTATTATGATGTATTATATTTATTGATTTGCATATGTCAAACCATCCCTGTATTCCTAGGATGAATCATATTTGGTCATGGTATATAATTTTCTTGATGATTTTCTGAATTCTGTTTGCCAGTATCTTATTGAGGATTTTTGAATCTATATTCATTGGGAGATTGGCCTGTAGTTACTTCTCTTTCTGGTTGGATTCTTCTTTGGTTTTGGTATCAAGGTAATGCTTGCTTCCAGGAATGAATATGGGAGTTTTGCTTCCCTTTCAATTCCATTAAACATTTGAAAAGTAGCAGCATTAGATCCCTTCTAAATTTCTTTTAGAATTCAGTCAGAACCTGGGCTTTTCTTTATTGGAAAGTTTTTAATTACATTTTCAATTTCATTAACCAATATTGGGTTATTTCAAATTTTTATATCTTCTTGATTCAGGTTTGGTAATTCATGTGTATTTCCTCTGTGTTTTCCATCTTATTGAAATATAGGTTCTTGAAGTAGGTATTGATGATCTGGATTTCTGCAGGATCTGTTTTCATTTCACCATTTTCTTTACTAATAGCCTGGCTTTGAATCTTGCCTTTCCTTTTTTAATACAGTTGGCTAAGAATTTGTCAGTTTTATGAAATCTTTTAAAAAACTAACTCTTCCATTCATTGATTCTTTGCATTGATTTCTTGGTCTCAATTGCATTAATTTCTCCTCTCATCTTTGTAATTTATTCCCTAGCACAAGCTTTGAGCTTGACTTGCTCTTCTTTTTCTAGAAGCTTGAGGTTCAACCTTAGGTTGTTTGTGGGGCATGGTGCCATGTGCCTGTAATCCCAGCACTCAGGAGGCTGAGGCAGGAGGAATGCTGTGAGTTCGAGACCAGCCTGGGCTACATACTGGGTTCCAGGTCAGCCTCAACTACATAGTGAAACTCAGTCTAAAAAAACAAAACAAAACCAAAAAAAAAAAAAAAAAAAGTTAGGTTGTTCATGTGAGCCTGCTCTGTTTTCTTGACATGGGTATTTATTGCTATAAATTTTCTTCATAGGACTGTTTTCATTGTGTCCCATAAGTTCTGATATATTGTATTGGCATTATTGTCTAATTTCTTCTTTAATTTTATCTGTGACCCATTGGTTGTTCAGAAGGGTATTATTTAATTTCATGTATTTATGAAGTTCTTGCACCTTCTTCTTATTTTTTATTTTATTTTTATTTTTTTTTTTGGATATCAGGATTGAACTCAGGCCATTGTGCTTGCAAGGAAGGCAATGAAACCACTGAACTAAATCCCCAGCCCTCTTTCAGCTGCTTTTGCTATTGATTTCCAATTTCATTGCACTATGCTCTGATACTATACATTGTATAATTTCAATTCCTTTGAATTAATTAAGCATATTCTGGGCTGGAGATTTATCCCAGTGGTGTCATGCCTGCCTTGCAAGTGCAAGGTCCTGAGTTCAAGCCCTAGTACCAAGTGGTGGGGGAGGGGGAGAAAAAGTATTAACTTAAGAATATTCTATGAGCTAGTATGTTTATCTTGGGGAAAGTCCTGTGTACACCTGAGAATAATGTGTATTCTGATGTTGTGGGGTGGAACACTCTGTAGACATCTAAGTCTGTTTGTTCAAAGTTTGATTCAGTTCTGATATTTCTTTTTTGACTTTTTATCTAGTTGATCTGTCTATTTGTGACAGTGGGGAATGGAGGGCCCCCTTTATCATTGTATTAGTGCTTATTTAATTTTTTAATGTCTGTTACTACTTGCTTTATATAGTTGTGTTCCTTGATATTTTGTGCATATATATTTGTGATTGCTATTGCATTTATCATTGTTATTGCCTCCTCTTGTTTTGCTCACTTAACAAGTATGTAGTAATCTTCTTTGTCTTTTCTGATCAGTCTTGACTTAAAATCCATTTTGTCTGCAAATAGAACAGCTACTCCTGCTTTTTTTCCAGGTTCCTGTTTTATGGAGTATTGTTTTCCATCTTTTGATGTTCAGTTTATGAATTTTTTGACTTAAATGTGTTTTTGTATGCAGGATTTTGTTGAATCTTACCTTTTGATCCATTGTGCTTCTTTGTTTCTTTTGATTGGTAAATTCAGACCATTTACATTGATAGTTATAACTGATATGTATTGACTTATTCCTGTCATGTTATTTTCCTTTTGTTTGTTCCCCTCACACCTTGTGTTTAATTACTTGCCTTGCTGGGTGAATTCTTTCTGTTGGGTTCATGGAGTTCTATCCCTCATTATGTCTTTCTAGAATGTTCTTCAAAACATTTTGGAGTGTTGAAGCCAGGTGTGGTGGTGCATGCCTGTACTCCCAGCACTTGGGAGACTGAGGCAGGAGGATTGCTGTGAGTATGAGACCAGCATGAACTACATAGTGAGTTCCAGTTTAGTCCGAACCACAGAGTGAGACCCTGTCTCAAAAAACCAACAAAACAAAACAAAAAACATTTTGGAGTGTTGATTTGGTGACTGTGAATTTCTTCAGATGTTCTTTGTCAAGGAAGTATATTATTTTTACATCAATTTTGATATATAGTTTTGTGGGATACATCAATTTGGGCTAAAGATTGTTTTCTTTTAAAGAGGGCTTGATATACTTCACTCTAAGCTCTCCTTGACTTCAGGGTTTGTGTTGAAAAGTCTACTGTGGTTCTAATGGGCTTTCCTTTATAGGTGATTTATTTCTTTTCTCACACAACTTTTAATATTCTTTTCTTATGTTGAATTTCTGGAATCTTTACTATTATGTTTTGGGAAAGATTTTTTATCATGGATAATTGGAGTTCTGCATGCCTCACTTATCTGTATGTCAATGTCTTTTTCCATACTGGAGAAGTTTTCTGCTATTACTTCTGCAAACAGATTTTTTTATATCAATTTTGCTGTTTCCACCTTTTTCATTTTAATCATTCCAATCAATCTTATGCTATTTTTCTTTGCATCTTCTAGAAGCTGTTGGATTGATTTTTCATGAACCCTTTCTATTTTAAAAAATTTTTCTTTTCATGATCATTCAACTCAATCCTTTCTTCTATATCTGATATTCTGTGCTCACATTGGTTCATTCTACTGTGTATAGTTTCAATGGAATTTTTAATCTCCTGAGTATCTGTTTGCATCTGCTTCATGGCTTAAATTTCTTTTCCATTTGGGTGCTCATGGTCTCCATCATTTTCCTAAGTGCCTCTATTTTTTAAATCTATATCTGTTCTAGATTCACTATCTATGTCCTTCATTATGATCATCATCTCTGTAATTGTCTTATTTACTTTTCTCATTACTGAGACAAAATACAAAACCTCCAAAGTTAAAGGGGAAGTGTTTATTTAGCTTGTAGAGGTTTGTAGAGGTTTCAGTCCATTGTTGGCTGGCTTCAAATCAGAGTGGCACATGGAAAAGCAGTATCACAGAGAAGAAATAGTTCATGGTGTCCAGTGGTAATAAAGTCAACAAGAGACTTAAATAGTGTCTTTCTGCCCCTTTTATCTTATTCATAATACTAGGATTAGGGGAATGCCAAATCAATCACTTATATGTAGTGATTTAGTAATCACATACTCTTAATCCCAGCATCATACACTATAGATTCAGTCATCTCCAAAATAGCCCCACCTCATTCATATGAGGCTTTGGGGGGACATGTAAACACCAGACATAACATTCCACCCCTAGGCCCCCCAAAGACTCATGCACATCTCTTTATTTAAAAGGTATTTAGTTCATCTCTAAAAGTTGCCAAAGTCTTAACAGTTTCAGCATTGCTGTAAAGACCAAGTCCACTCTCTTTTAAAATTTAAGGTAAATTCTTAGCTTCAAGTCCCTGTACAAATGAAAAGAAATTAAACACTTCCAACATTCAGTGGCACAAGATAGATATTTCTATTCCCAGTTACATACAGGAGTAATCAAAAGAATGGGAACAAAACAAGTCCAAAGTCTAGCAGGGCAAACATTAAATTTCACAGTTCCAGCATCCCCAGCATTCTGTGGCAAGTTGTAATCTCTAAGGGACTTGGGCAGCTCCATCCTACAGGACTGCAGATGGTTGTAGCTCTCAGGACTTCTTCCTTGGGCTGGCTCTGCTCCCTCCTTGCAGTTTTCCTCAGGTGATCTATGTTCCTGGCTTCTCCAAACTTCTGGGGTTTCCACTGCATTTTTGGCTTCACACTCATAGCTTTACATGCTGCCCTCACAGGGCACACTGCCTGGCCTCCCAGGCCTTCTTCTTCAGTCTGGGTAGAATTCTTTCTGACCCCACAACTCTTCCATTCTCTAGGGGCCTAAAACCAATGCCATGTGGATGATACCACTGTCTGACACCAGCTGGAGTGGTAGTCAGGCTTCCTTCTGTCTTGGCTATAGGGATTGAGTGCCTGGATTTTTGAGCACTCTAAACCCAATCTTGAAGAACAAATTCTCTAGGCTGCCACCATTCTGGAATATGGTGAAGCCACCACAATTCTGGCATATGGTGTGCTTGGGGTTTTTTTCTCAAAGCAAAGTCTTTCACTTTTGCAATTTTGAAATTGTAAAGGATGGAGTCCTGTTGCTTCTTGAGATGTCCTGAGGCCATCTATTCTATTCTCCTGTTCCTTCTCAGCAATCAATCTGTCCTCTGCTCTATCTTTGAAGTTCACAGGTTTACCAGAGCTTTCCTTCTGGCCAAACTCAAAACATTTTAAGTCATTCTGCTTGCTTTTTGCTCTTGATTCTCAACATAAACCTGGCTAAACGACCCCAGCAGCAGCCATGCCATGGCCTCAACCTTAGACTACTCTGAAATTTCTTCTGCCAATCAATTAGTCTGATGCCCTTAAACTTGGTCTCAGGCAGTCTCTGGACATGAGCAAAATGCAGACAAAGTGTCTGCCAAGTAGTAACACACATTGCTTGGAGTCCAGCAGCCAATGCAGTCCTTTTTCCCAGGAGAAACCTCCTGAGCATGATCTTTACTGGCTTTCTGGTGTTCTGACTCCAACCAGAATCTCCCATAGAGAACAGCCTAAGGCATTCCAGCTTACTTCTTCAGCCAGCATCTCCAAACCTTTCCTAACTCTTCCCCTTCCCACAAACCAGTTCCAAAGGTTCTTGAGCCACATGGCCAGGTAATATCACAGCAACAACCCCATTTCTCTGATACCAAATTTCTTCATTAGTTACTTTCTTTGGCTGCTAAAACAAAACATCTGACACCCAAAGTTAAAGGAGAAAAGATTTATTTAGCTCATAGTTTGTAGATTTTTCAGTCCATAATGAGCTAGCACTAAGCCAGAGTGGCACATGCAGAGGGACAATAGTTCATGGCAGTAGAAGCACAAAAGCAACAAGGAGCCTTAACAGTATCTTTCTGCCCCTTATATATTATTAAGACTACTTAGGATGGGTAGCACTCATGCTTTTTATCCTAGTGCCCTTGGGCCTAGCCCCACCATAAATCAATCACATGCTCCAGATTCAGTCAACTGTGAAAAATTATGAGGCTTGGGAGGGGGCATCTAAACACAAGCCATAACAGTAATTTTCTGAGAAATTGTTTCTTATTTGATTTATTCCTCAGCTTTCATTCACCTGCTTTGCTATTTGTGCTGTTACCACTTCAAAGAATCTAGGTGGATCACTTTTGAATTATTCCACCTCATTGCCCCCTGAGTTTGTCATTGGTAAGTTGGAAATCTAGAGTTGCATCTTGCTTCCATGTCTCTCATTTCTATTTTTTTATTTAGTTGAATTCCTGGGTCAATGCTTAAAACTGCTTATGGCAGGTAGCTTTATTGCTTGTACTGAGAACCCTCAAGAAATGACTACTCAGAGATGTCTTCCAGGTGTAAATGATTTTGGGGTTTTGACTTTATTGCAAGATCCTACCTGTTCAATTTATTGGGGATGAGAAGTTGCTGTCTATATGGCCTAGCCCTTGGTTCTTTGGTACTGGCTTGTAATATTGTTTATGACCCTTAGGCAATCTCAATCTTGGCATGCCAGGAAGAACATCTGATTAGAACAATTCTGTTACCTTGGCTAAAGTAGTACAATCAGCAATAACAACAGCATCAAGCACAAGCACAGCCTAGAAAATGACATACTATGGTAACTATTAATTTGCAACTTTTAACAATGTGAACTAGATTTGTGGTTATTTAACAAACTCTAAAACAAACTAAAAACATGTGTATAGTAACTTTGCCCTCAATATACTGATTTTTCTCTCAGGGAAGAAAATTTTAAAGGGATTAAGAGGAAAATAGAGAAATGGAAAAAGATGAAGAGATTAGAAGCAAGGTTGGAGAGATTACATGAACTTTTGGAAACTGGTGGATAAAACAGAAGGGAAAAAGAGAAGGAAAAAATAAAAACAAGAATAGAACAAATAACAAAAAAAAAAAAAAAATGTTTACACTCAATATAAAAACAAGACCTATCAAGAAAAATATTAAAAGGAAGAAAAGATTAGAAAATGTCTACTTTAGAGCATGTCTCTACTGTTAACTGGTAGGTAGAGTGGGCATACAGAGCCTAGATCCATGTTGATTAATCCTAGCAAGCCAGCAATAAATTTATGGCAGAGTGGAAGATAATCCCAGCAAGCCTGCACCTTTAGTTCTACTAAATTTCAGGCTCATTTCTGGTTGTGGGGCTAGAACCCCAGTTGTTCAACCTACAAATTCTGTGTGCCTCCTGCCAGTTTGAACTTGGCTCCCTGCTGGCTTGAACTCAGCTCCTTGACATCCTGTTAACTTGAACATTTTTCTGACTCACCCTAGACACTGGGAGTTGTAAGACCTGAATGAGCTAAAGTGACTCCATGCTAACAGGCCAGAGACTGTGCTTCTTCATATTCTAATTGCTAACTTGGTTAACAGCCCACCAGGGACAAATGGTATCACAAAAGGTGACCATAGAACATTTCCTGCATAAGATAAGCAGTGTGTTTCGAATCTTGTCCTCTGGTAGTTCTGTGAATGCCCTGAACTATGAAGTTTTTTGTTTAAAAAAACCCTATAAAAAGGACCTCAGCCCCTGAGCAGTTGCGTATCTCAGCTACGTAGCTCTGGGAGTACCATCTGGCCAGACTAATAAAGGTCTGTTTACCATCTAGCCTAGTGTGTTCCTTCCTGGGTGACTCTCGTTCCTCTGTTCAAGCTCCCAGGGCCTCTCTGGGTTTTAGGACCCAGCATTGTGGAGGCCTTTTCAGCTGTTTATGCTCTGTGGAGTGGAAGTGAGACTTTGAGTCTTACAGAGTCACTAAATAAAGCCAGGTCATAGCTGTTCTGAGTTCCAAGCTCAGTTGGCCCCTCTCCAAAATGATAACCAGCCAATTGGCCTCTCCTGTGGGACATCTGAACTGGGATAACTCACTAGTCATTGCAATCTGCTACACCCATCACTCCACTCCACTGGTGCATTTCTCCATGGAAGCCTCTGTGGTCACCAATAGTCGCCATGCCTCTATAGGTTCAAGCTTGTCCCCCAGCACAGTGAGCCAGGGTTCAGTAAGAAAGCACTGATTGCCACTGCCTTCTTCTGCATTGAGATCCCTCTCTTCACTTTCCCTATATCTCACTTCACTTCTTCACTGGGTCCTAGGGACCCACTTCCTCCCATCTTCTCTTCCTCACATTGCTCTATTCCAGTGTGTGGATACCAAATCTCAGGGTGGCTGTTTCTCTGCTGTTCACCACTCTGCTATCTTCCTGGAAGTTTCTCTGAATTAAGCCATTTATTTTTGGGTCAGTCTTCTTTGCATCATGTAGCAGTTGTTGGATCCATTTATTATGTTCTCTTGTTTTTAAATTGTCTTTGAAAGTATCATTGTCTTCTAGTTCTGAAATTCTATCCTCACATTGGTGGGTTCTGCTACCCATACTTTCAATATGATTCTTAACCTCTTGGATTTATAGCTGAAACCTTTTCACAGACTCTAATTCTTTCATCAACTGGTCATTTGTGTTTTGCATTATTTTGCTTAGCTCATCTAGCTTTTTATGAGTGCCTTCTGAAAGTTTCTGCTTCTTTTATGGTTATTATTTCTACACTCTGTTTAATTATATCTTATTTAACCCCACTGAGTACACCTTTGAGCTGTTTTCTAACCCTCTTTGTTATCCTTTTGACTAATTCAAGAGGCTATTTTGCCTCTTAGTGTCTCCTGGAATAGCCTCAGGAGAGTTGGGGGTTTGTAGATGCTTTTTCTTCTCACATTTCTATTGCTTTTGTTTGTTTTGTTTTGTGCTGAGGTTTGTGGATGGTTATAGTATAAAGACTTTATTGCTAATATAGTGATCTATGTTGCTGACTTTTAATGGTGTACTCTGGGCATGACTAACTATAGTTCTTTGCCACAGCCCCAAGTTATGTCCATTTTGGTTAAGTTCGGAGAAGGTGCAGTGTAGTTAATCCAGCACCCAGTTCTCTGGGAACCTA
Source organism: Fukomys damarensis (assembly GCF_012274545.1). Classification (NCBI taxonomy): domain Eukaryota; kingdom Metazoa; phylum Chordata; class Mammalia; order Rodentia; family Bathyergidae; genus Fukomys; species Fukomys damarensis. Next base: position 509,016 of record NW_022900944.1, on the reverse strand, counting down.
CTCTGGTATTATTAATGTCACAAAGGCAGTCTGAGTGTTGTTGTACAGAGAAATAATACCAATTATGTGACTCTGTTAATATCAAGCGAATCCATATAGTAGTATTATCCCAGACAAAATAGATATTAACATACTATCAGAACCAATTATGTACCACCCTTAATCATAAAGAAGAAATCCAGTTATGGTATAAACATTAAAACAACCCAGATATTAACTAACAAGTAATATGTGCTAAATGTAGCAGCTATATATCCACTAATGGTAGAAAAGAATTAAACAGGGTATGGCTCAGAGTGGCACAGAGGTTTAGGCACACAGGCCCAAGCACAAGGCCTACCCAGAAAAGAGCTACACAGGTGCAAGCATCAGCCAGAGGCCTACCCTATACCATCAGTAAGTGCATGAAGATCCCAGCAAACAGCAGTGTGAATGAGACTGGCACAGCTGCAGGCAGATCCTAGCCAGGGTCCCACCCTGACCCCAGTGGCTTAGGCATACAGACAACAGCCAAGGCCCACCTGGAAAATAGCTAAACAGATGCACAAGCAACAGTCAGAAGCTCACCATGATACCATTGGTAAGTGCATGGAGACTCTAGCCAGAAGCCTGCTCAGACACCAGGGATGGGGTGCACAGCCCCCAGCCAAAGGCCCTCCCAGACAACATCTACATAGAGGACAAAGGTGGAGGCACACCTTTCTAGATACCATTCCAAGTGAGCATAGGCCCCAGCCAGAAGCCCACCCAGACAACAGGTCAGCTCAGGGATCCACAAGGCCATGATTCTGAACCCAGAAATTGGTGTACTGGTGAGTGACAGAGAAAAGGCTGCTCAGTGGCTTCCTAAGAATTGAGACCACTGGGTGACTAAAAAGTTGCCTCAACAAAAGCACAGCAGGCTGCATCTGCTAAAATGAGAAGACATGGAAATAAGTCTCAAAACCAGACTTCCAGATAGCCTAAAGTAACTTCCAAGGGAAACAAGATGGAACAATCTGATACTCAACCACCTGGATTCCCTGAACTATCAATGAAAGAGGATCTGGAAAAAATGAAATCAGAAATAATTTCTCAAATTACAGCAGATATTATGCACATAGTGAAAAACATGGTTAATAAATCTAGAGTGGACATAGATTTTTTAAAAAATAGAGGAACTGAGAAACATGATGGCATCCATAAAACAGATGCAAACAGATTTCCAGGAGACAAAAACTCCATTGAAAGTTTATGTAGCAGAATGAGCCAATGTGAGGGCAGAATTTCAGATATAGAAGATAGGATTGCAATTAGTGACCAGGAAAAGAAAAATATCTTAAAAATAGTAAGGGACCATGAGAAATCATTTCAGCAGCTGCTAGAAGATGCAAAGAAAAAATAACATAAGACTGATTGAAGAAACAGGATAGAGTACAAACAACATTAAAAAAAAAACAACTATTCATAGAAGTAATGGCTAAAAGCTTACCAAGCAGGAGAAAAAGAATTTGACACACAGGCAAGTGAGGCATATAGAAGGATTCCAACTAGCCATGATTTTTTTAAAAAATCCACATATAGGCATACAGTAGTTAAGATTCCAGAAACCCAACAGAAAAAAAATTCTACAAGCAGTTGGAGAAAAGAAACAAATCCCATACAAAGGAAATCCTGTGAGAATCCAGAAAACTTCTCAACCCAAACCCTCCAGGCAAGAAGAGCTTGGAGTGATGTATTCAAGCCCTAAAGGAAAACAGCCTTCAGCCCAGATTGATGTACCTTGCAGAACTATCTTTCAAAATTGAGGAAGAAAGATACTTTCATGAAAAATACCACCTGAAGAATTCCATGAATACCAAACCAGCACTCCAACAGATTTTAAAACAGTATCCTTGAAAAAGACAATGAGGATCACAACTCCAGGAAGCCCACCAGAATGAATCCATCAGGCATGACAAGAAATTAAACTCAAAGGGAGAGAATTAAAAAAAAAGAAAAGGCCATGACAAGAATAAGCCAATACATATCAATTATAACCATCAAGGTTAATAGTTTCAATTCACCATTCAAAGAAATAAATTGGCAGAATGGGTCAAAAAGCAAGATCCAACAATATGCTGTATAAAAGAACACTTAACTAAAAAAGAAACTCATAGACTCAAAGTTAAAGTGTAGAAAACAATACTCCATGTGACAGGAACCCCCTCCCCCCAAAAAAGTAGGAGTGCTGGTGGTTTGGTATTGATGAAGTTCCTCAGGTGGTATTTTTCATAAAAGTGTCTTATTTCTTCATCAATTTTGAAAGATAGTTCTGCAAGGTACATCAATCTGGGCTGAAGGCACTTTTCTTTTAGGGCTTGAATACATCACTCCAAGCTCTTCTTGCCTGGAGGGTTGGGGTTGAGAAGTTTGCTGTGATTCTAACAGGCTTTCCTATCCTCCTTTCCTGGAGCTATCCTCTTTGCTGATCAAGTGGATTTCAAACCAACACTGATTAAGAGACAGAAAGAAGGACACTGCATCCTTGGAAAGGGAACAATCCAAGAAGAAGACATGATAATCATAAATATATAGGCACCAAACACTAGTGTGCCCAACTATATAAAACAAATACTAATGGACATGAAAAATCAAATAAACCCTTATACAATAATATTGGGGGACCTCAATATCCCACCATTACAAATAGATAGATCAACTACACAATAAATGAACAATGAAATGCTAGAACTCAATCAAACACTTGAACAAATGAACTTAATGGATGTTTACAAGGTGTTCCACCCCACAAAATCAAAATACACATTTCTTTCAGATGCATGCAGGTCATTCTCCAAAATAGACCACATATTCATTCATAGAACATGTTTAAGAAAGTGTGAAGGAATTGAAATTATTCCCTGTATATTATCAGACAATAGTGTGATGAAATTGGAGATCAATAGCAAAGGACACTGCAACAATTTCATAAACACATGGAAATTGAAAAGCATATTTCTGAATAACAAATGGGTAACAGAAAACTTAAAGAAGCAATCATATTTCATACAATTAAATGACAATGCCAATACTACATATCAGAATCTATTGGACACAATGACAGCAGTCTTACCAGAGAAATTCATAGCAGTGAATACTCGTATTAGGAAAACAGAAGAAGCTCAATTACACGACCTGATGCGGAACCTCAAGCTTCTAGAAAAAGAAAAGCCAGAGAAACCTAAAGCTCACACAAGGAAGGGGATTATAGAAATCAGGGCAGAAATCAATGCACTGGAGAATAAGAGAACAATACAAAAAAAAAAAAAAAAGAGTGAAGCCAAGAGTTGGTTCTTTGAGTGAATAAAATTGGCAAACCCTTAGCCAACCTTATCAAAAAAGGAAAGAAAAGGCCCAAATCCATGCAATTAGGAATGAAAAGGGTGAAATTACAATGGCCCAGCAGAAATCCAGAAGATCAACACCTACTTTGAGAACCTATATAACCCCAATAAGATGGAAAATACAAAAGAAATGCACAGATTCCTAGATACATATGAATTATCAAAGTTGAAAGAAGATGACCTGAAAATCCAGAAAGACTCAATGTTAATCAATTAAATTGAAAATGTAATTTAAAACTTACCAACTAAGGAAAGTCCTGGTCCTGATGGTTTCACTGCTGAATTCTACAACACATTTATACAGGAATTAGTACCACTACTGTTTAAAATCATCAATGAAATTGAAAGAGAAGTGATATTCCCAAATTAATTCCTGGAAGCAAGCATCAGCTTGATCCCCCAAACAGGCAAAGACCCAACTAAAAAAGAGAACTATGTGCCAATCTTGCTAATGAAAATTGATGCAAAAATCCTTAATAAGATACTGGCAAGTAGAATGCAAAATATCACAAAGAAGATCATATATCCTCATCAAGTAGGATTCATCCCAGGGATGCAGGGATGGTTCAACATATGCAAACCAATAAATGTAATACACTATATTAATAGAGCCAAGGACAGAAACCATATGATTATCTCAATAGATGAAGAGAAAGCACTTGACAAAATACAATATGCATTTATGATAAAACCCTGCAAAAAATCAGAATAGATGGTCTCTACCTCAATCTGATAAAAGCCATCTATGAAAAACCAACAGCCAATATCATACTAAATGGTCAAAAACAGAAATTCTTCACACTAAAATCAGGAAAAAGACAATGATATCCACTATAATGATTCCTGTTCAGTATAGTTTTGGAAGCATTAGCAGCAGCAATTAGACAGAAATTAGATAAAAGAAAGAAATAAAAGGAATCAGGATAGGAAATGAAGAAGTCAAATCGTCATTATTTGCAGATGAAATGACACTCTATAGAGAAGACCCCAACAACTCCATCAAAAGTCTTCTAGACTTAATAGCCAAATTCAGTAAAGTAGCTGGATACAAAATCAACACATAAAAATCAATAGCTTTCCTGTACATGAACAACAGAATTAATGAGAGAGAAATGAGGCAAATAATTCCTTTTGTAATAGCATCCAAAAAATTGAAATACCTAGGAATCCATCTAACAAAAGATTTCAAAGACCTCTACTCTGAAAACTATAGCACTCTGAAAAAAAAATTGAAGAGGATATCAGAAAATGGCAAGACATCCCTTGCTCCTGGGTAGGAAGAATCAACATAGTGAAAATGTCCATACTTCCAAAACTGCTATATAGATTCAATGCAATCCTAATTGAAATTCCAGCAGTATACTTCATGAATCTTGAAAAACAATCCAAAAATTAATTTGGAACAAGAAGAGACCTAGAATAACAAAAGCAATTCTAGGCAATAAAGGCAAAGTAGGAAGTATCACAACTCCCCACTTGAAAGTACACTACAAAGCTATTGTAATAAAAACAGCATAGTACTGGCAAAGAAAAAGACTCAAGGATCAGCAGAACAGATTAAAACATGCAGAAACAACTTCAGACACACTTAGAACCTCGTCTTTGACAAAGGCTCCCAAACATCCTCACTAGGGGAAAGATAGCCTCTTTAATAAATGGTGCTAGAAAAACTGAGCTTTAACTTGACAAAAATTAAAACTAGAGCTATGTCTCTCAATTTAGTTTAGTGTACTAAACTAAAATTGAAATGGATTAAATATCTAAATATTAAAAGAGAAATACTAAACCAGTTGGAATAGAGGTTAAGTAGAACTCTTGAAGACATTGGTGTAGGAAAAGATTTGATGAACAAAGCCTCAATTGCCCATGAACTAGCACAAACAAACAAGTGGGAGCTCTTCTCAGTAAAAAGCTTCAGCACAGCAAGAGAAACCACCAACAAAGTGAAGAAACAACCCACAGTGTAGAAAAAACTTTTCACCATCTGTTCCTCTGACAAAGAATTACTATCTAGAATATATAAAGAACTTTAAGAAATCAGACCTCCCAAATTTAAAGACCCAATCCAAAAATGGGCATCTGAAATGAACATACCTTACTCAGACAAAGAAGTAGAAATAGCAAATAAACATATGAAAAAGTGTTCAACATCACTGGTCATTTTAGAGATGCAAAGGAAAATAATTCTGAGCTTCCACCTCACCCCAGAAAGAATGGTTGCTATCATGAAGTCTACCGATATTAAATGTTGGTGGGGCTGTAGTGAAAAAGGAACCCTGCACCTCTGCTGGTTAGAGTGTAGACTAGTACTACTGTGGAAATCAGTATGGAGATACCTCAAAGAACTAGGATTGGAGGTCCCATTTGACCCAGTTTTCCCCTGCTGGGTATCTTCCCAAAAGAATTAAAAGAATCATATCACAGTGATATATGTGCACCCATGTTCATAGCAGCACAATTTGTAAAAGCTAAAACTTGGAAGCAGCCCATTTTCCCATCAACTAGTGACTCAATAAAGAAAATGTGTTTTTAAAAATAAAATGGAGTACTACTCACCCATAAAAATGAGAAATTAGAGACATTTATAGCTAAATGTATGTACATTGAGGCAATAAAAATAAAATACAATAAAAAGAGGGAGGAAAAATTAAAAAATTATATAGAGTAAAACTTTGACAGAAATAAGTATAGGGAGAAAAATTGAAATGGAGAAGAAGAAAAAATGAAGAAGGAAAAGAAATGAAGCAGTGTATAATGACAAAGGAAGTTTTCCTAAGCCCCAGGAAACTGCTAAAGAAGGAAAGAACAGAAAAACAAAAACTAAAATAAAGAAAAAAAGGAAAGTAACTTTGTGACTTTGAATGTGTGGTTTGTTTCTGGGATCCACAATTTTGGGGGCAATATTCAGTTCAAGGTAAGTCATGTTCATGCTTCCAGATAAAGAAGGCAGTCAGATTTCAGATCTGTGTGGGAGGCAGTAGGGTTAGGGTGATGGTGCCACTAAAAAGGGCCAAAATTCAATATGGTAATAAAAACACCTAACATTGATGAGGAAGTAGTTCCACTGGACTGTCACACATTGCTGTGGGAATGCAAAATGGGATTTGTTCTTTTTTTAATTAAATAATTGAATTTATTGGTACAATTTAGGGATACAGTACAGTTGCATTCATTGTTGGGATCTTGTACCTCCACATAAAAGGTCTTGGTTCTCAGTTATCTTATTAGGATTTTATGTACTATTACAGTAGTTGGAGACTGGATAAAGAAGATGTGGTTTTCAATAAAATGGAATATTACTCAGCCATAAAGAATGAGAAATTAGATTCATTCATAGGAAAATGGATACATATTGAAGATATGGTCCTAAGTGAAATAAGTCACATATGTTTAAATTCTGAATAGTTTATCTGGTGTGAATAAACTACAAAATGAGATTTGATGAAATTACTTTACTTTTCAGAACATCTTCATATAAAATTCTTATAAGGGGCTAGGGTTTTAGCTCAGTGGTGCTGCCACCTGCCTCACAAGCATAAGATCCTAAGTTCAATCCCTGGTACCATAAATAAATAAATAAACAAAATTCTGATAAGACTCAACTGGTCTAATTCTCCACGTTATAAGAAAAAACTACAATGTTTATCTTAATACCTAATTTAGAAAGCACTGCATAAAATTGAGTATTTCTTTATGATAAAAATCACTTAGAAAATTAATAATAGGAGATACTTTCTTAACTTGATAGCTTCTACCAAAACTCACCAAAAGTATTGTAAGTAATCATGAAAAAAACCAAAATATTTTATTACAAACTAGAAAGAAAGATCAAGATATATCATTTACAGTTACAAATTCCCTATGGTGAATTTGATCATTATTTACATCTAAAATGCACCAATAAAATTAATTACAAAAGAAAAACAAAAGATCAAAGCTCACTGTATTTCTCTAATGCAATAGCGATACTGTGAGTATCATGAGTGTAAAAAGTACTTAATTTAAGCAAAAGGTATATGGGTTGCCAAAAAAGAAGCAAAGCTGACATTGTTCACAAATTATATGACTACATTGAAAACCTAAAAATTCTACAGTCTAATTATCAGAACTAATTGATATTTGGCCAGATGCTGAATGTGAGAGAAAAAAATTCAACTGCATTCCTATTCATTGGTAACAGACAGGTAGATAAGGTAACTAAGACATATTCTATTTTAAATAGCAACAAAAATGCAACAGTGCACAAGAATTAATCTGTCCAAAGATTGCAAGGATGCTTTACAGATGAATTTAAGATGTAAAAATTTAAGCTAATCTAAGTAGAAACATATTATTCTTTTGAGTGGGAATATACAATATCTAAAAGCTATCAATGATTCCTCATAAGTAGTACAAATTAATACAATTCCAAGCAAAATCTAAAGAGATCTTTTTCTTCTTTCATTGAAAGGTTAATTCTAAAATGTATATGAAATAATAAAGGACAAGGAAAAGCCAAGAAAGAAAAAAATGAAAAAGTTCATTTCACTCCACAGCTTATCAATAATCTATAGTGATGCAAATGATGACTTTGATACAGATGTAGATAAATAACCCAATGACACAGAATAAGAAGCCCCAAACAAATCTACAAACATGTGGGTATTAGATATTAAGACAAATAGTCTACCAGTCTAGCCCCAGACTCCACAACACCATGAAAACCTGACTCCCATACACCTTTCACCATTATCCAAACCTACCCATGAATCTTCTCTTGCCATTACATCACATTTATGTATAGACCAAATTTACCTATTTTTAAATGTTGCTTATTAATTTAAAAACTTTTTAACTGTCTAATTGAAATTTTTTTTTTCTGTCAAACCTGCTTAGATATCCTGGGTCACCTACCTAAACATTGCATCCTTTCCCACTGGAAGTACTGAAAATATTTTTTTCATTGAACAGTTTTTCCCATAGCATCAGCACTTTCAGAACAATCTTGTTCTTCCAGAGGCAAGAAATAGAGGCAGAAAAATATTTTTCTCTGTAGAGCAAGAAAGTGCTGTCACATTTCAAAGGCAGGAAACAAGTAGAGGAATGAGACAAAAATAAAAGAAGACTAATATCTTAAGATAATTGAGAGAAAGCTGTTTCTCATTATAGTTGATAATCCAAAAGCATCCCTGTATTTATTGAGTTGGTGTTTAGCATCACAGCATCCAGGAATTGAGGCAACTTTTATCTTGAGGGATTGAAGCAGAGCACCTAAAGAGAAGTTAGCTGAATCTTCCTTCATTTGGTGACATGTGGTTTTCAATGGAGTCTAACCAGTTTACTCTCTACCCTCCAACCTGGTATGAAAGGTGTAACTTTTCAAAAATCTTTTTGGTATTAAAAAGCTTATATATACACTTTATGCAAAACAACTACACAGCAACTCAAACCAGTCAAACATTAGTAATAATAACAGATAACAGTAACTGAGTTCTCACTACATACTAAGTTCCCCACCTGTATTATCATGTTGAGTCCTCACTATTCCACCATAAACTCACACCATTATTCCATTATTTTACAACCGAAGCCTCTGGCACCACATTAAGTGATAATTTTATGTTACAGAGCTAGAAAATGGCATCGATTCCAACCAGGATTTCAGATTCTTCCCTACCATAAAGATGTCCTTGAGAAGAAAAACCTGGATGATGATCTGGTGAGCTCACCTGGATGGGCACTCCCAGGATTCAAAGTGAGGGAAAAGCAGAGAATGCATCTTTCTACCCTGGAACCTGGTCTCACAACCTGACTTCATGAGAGATCAGAGCTCTCTTTAGATGAAGTGACCTGCCTCTATGTGGCAATAACAGCCACCAGCCCAAGAGGAGACAAGGCAGGAAAGCCTGGAAATGGCTGCATATTCCAAGGGTTATTATCAGTAATCCTTTTCTCTGAGGGCTTGAGGTCAGTGCAGGAAACAGTGACTCCAGAATAGGAGTGCTCTGATTGACTCCACCTATAACCAGGATTTGTAAGTTGTGCTACCAGGAGCTGTAAGTCAGGAGTCAGTTGGCCCATGTTCTGGTCCAAGTTCTGTCACACCTAGAAGATTAACTTTGAGTGAGTCTTTTTGTCTCTCCAAGCCTCAGAGTCCTTCTTATAATAAAGAGAATGTTGGACTATGCAATATTGAACTTTTAAAATAATAACTCCCTTTAGGACTGTATTATTTCCATGTATGTAGCTACTAATTTGAGTAGTCATTTTCAAACAGGGCTTCAAAGAGGTGATAAAATATTTACCAAAATGTAAGGAATGCATTGAGAATAGCTATCTATTTATATACTATTGTTGAAATGATGTTTTACTTGGAAAAAAAAGCACTTTTCAATTTGAAAAGAGTTGCAATAGAACACTCTCAAAGACAAAATGAGCTTCTAAGACCTAAATAAATTCCATCCCCAGGACCATCAGAAACATCAGACAGAGCCACTGCTAATACCTAGTCCTTGTGCAAGATGGAGTGAGTTATCCCTCAGCAACAGGGCTGGTTTCCTCATAAGGAGTGGGATGCTGGTAGGGTGCTACAAATTGGCTGTGCCACCCAAATAAAGGAAACTTGGCTCAATAGCCTTTATGATATTTTCATCCCACTCCTTATATGGAAACCAGCCCTGTGTTGAGGTGATGAGTCTCACACAAAGACTAGGTGTTCACAGTGGCTTTGTGTCTGATGTTTCTGGTGATGCTGGAGATGGAATCTGGGGCTTTTGCACTGAACTACATCCCCAAGTCTTTTTTATTTTTTTTGAGACAGTCTCACTAAATTGCTAAGTTGGTGAGATTGTGCTTGAACGTGCAATCCTTCTGCCTCTGTCTTCCAGAGTATTGGAAACACAGGCATGTGCCACTACACCTGGCTCACAATGATTCCTTTTTTTTTTTTTTTTGGTACTGGGGAGCGAACTTGGGTCCTTGTGCTTGCAAGGCAGGTGGTGGCACCACTGAGCTAAATCCCCAACCATCACAGTGATTCTTTTGGAAAGTGAGAAATGATAATGCCATTCCTGCCATCTGTCAATCAAATGCTCAGAAGTGTGGAAACAGTCATTTAATATTCTTTACTTTCACAGGGCAGCCTCTAGAGCAGGTGATTGACATGTGCTTAATTGGTGAGGAAAAGGAAAAATGGAGGAAGAACTAAAGAAGATAGAGTCAATGTTGACAACTATTCTCCCTATTGTTTAACAAAATCCTTATTGTCTCCATGGCAAAAGGAGACCTAAATGATTAAAGGATTTTATGTGTTAGAAGTAACAAAAGATGAGTCAGAATGGCTAAAACTGTGAAGAAACCCAGCTGGCATAACAAGAACTTCCAAGATAGGATAGTTCTGGACTGGCTAATGCAAGGGGTCACTGATGATACCAAGCTCCAGATTATTTTCATCTTTGTCCTCAACCATCTTCACCATTTCAAAAATCATGCAACAGAAAATCCTGAAAGACAAAATGTGCTTCCTTCTTTATTTTCATTCATTCATGTTTACAGTGCATATGATCACATTCATCATAGTGATGTGTACATGTACATAGCATGTCTTCACTCTATTTTTTCTTGTACCTTTCTGTTCCCCTTCCTCAATCCCTTCTTTCCTTCCATATTTACAAAAGTACTATTCCCATTTTATCTTTCAATTCTTTTTTTTTTATAGAGAAGAATAATTTTATTTTTTAGCAAACAGGAAAAGTAAGGGTTATAAAAATAGAACAGAAAAGGTATTCATTAGGTAATACAATGATACCTAAAGGAAATAAAAATAAACCTATTGAACAAAACAGCATGAAAAAATTTCATATAGAGAAAATCCAGTCATAATCTAATAAAATTACCATTCAATTCTTTTATTCTTTAAATCTGTTTTTCCTTTCTTCCCTCGCATCTCCTCCATCTCCTGTTCCCCTTCCCACTTGAACATTTTCTCCCTACTTCATATATCTCTCCCCTACTCCACTCCTTATTTATACTTTAGATTTCTCACACTAGTGAAGTAATGTGGTATTTAAACTTACATGCATTGTTTATTTTTTGTTTGTTATTTTGTTTTTGGTGTGCCTGCATGTGTGTGTGTGTGTGTGTGTGTGTGTGTGTGTGTTTTGTTTGTTTGTTTTGTTTTTGTACTGTGGATCAAACTCAGGTCCTTGCACTTGTGAGGCAGTGGAACCACTAAGCTAAATCTCTGGCCCACATGCTTTATTTTACTTAAAATTATGGTTTCAAAGAATAGGTGGACATTGCTTCTTGGCCCTTTGTCTAAGATCAAGTGTAGTATCAAAGAACAGGTAGAACTCTTGAAGACATTGGTGTAGGCAAAGACTATGAACAAAACCCTGATCACAAGGGAAATATAAAGAATCAAAAACTGTGATCTTCTGAGCACTGAATGGACTCTCCTGTCAGGTTTGGCTTATAGCGTTCTATCACTGCTCCTTCAACCAGCATCTCCAGACTTTCCAAACTCTTCACATAAGCCAGTTCCAAAGGCTTCTGAACCACATGGTCAGGTACAGTCACTGCAATGGTCCCACTCTTGGTACCAAAATCTATCTTAGTCATTTTCTTCCTGTTGGGAAAAAATACCTGACTCCTACAAGTTAAAGAGGAAATGTGTATTTCAGCTCACATTTTATAGTGATTTACATCCATAGTCAACTATCTCCAAGGAATGGTGGCATGGCAGAGGAGAAACTGGCCATTGCATAGCAAGCAAGAAGGCAGCATCAGTGAGCTTTCCTTTCTCTTTTAGCCCATGCATGATATAAGCCTATTGGATGGTGCCACCCACAACTAGGATGGGCCTTCTCATCATCCATATCCAGAACTGTGCAAAAACAATCAGTGGGCTAATTTAGTACCACATACCCTTAATCCCAATATCACACACCCATGATCCAGCTACTTTCCCAAAGCCCTACCTGTGAACACATAAACCTTTGTGGGTACATCTAGACATAAGCCACAACAGGTGGTATCTTTGCTTTATAGGAATTTTAAATGATACCAACCTGTTATTTGATATCACACAAAACTTAGCAAAATGATGTTTATTTTCTAGTTTTTGTTAAAGACAATCTTACTCTTAATTTTATTAGGATTTAGAATGATTAAAGTTAGGGATAACCCCTTAGGAAAAGAAAATCAACCCATTTTCAGGAAAAGCATACACGCAACAGTCTGGGGCAGTGGTTCTCTGGGGCTAAAGCAAGGGCAATCTCAAGTCTTTTGTCACTAGCATGAAAATAATTTGCCAGAAAACATAAATTCAGGTATTGAAGAGGATCTGAAACTTACTCAAATTATAATATGCTCTAGAAAGCATTAAAAAGTTTTTTGGAAGCCTATGTATTAGATTAAGAAGACATAAACTTCATCATTGTAGTGAACTTTTCTCTACCTTTCCTCAATAGCAGGATGTGCTACAGGGCCATGGTGTGTTATGTTCTTTGCTAATAATGCCATGGCTCTTTTGAACTTCCTTTGACTAGCATCCCTGAATTCACTACTTTAAATAAACTTTCCATCTTTTTCCAATAATGACTAGTTATATATCTTGGTGGACAAAAATGACCCCAATATTAAAATTATAAAACTCAGAAATAGATTTAGCAATAAATACCTACGTGAGCTCTATTGAAGAACAAAACATTTTAATCATTGGAGAGAAATGCCAGAGTTCTGGATAAGGACAATCATTATCAAAAATATTAATTGCCTCAAATATATATGCATAATGCAATTACTAAAAAAGTTCTAACGCGTCTTGACAAAAGAATTCAAAAGTTCATCTGAAAAATAAACTGAAGAGCCAGACAAAGGCTAATAAATTATAACTACTTTGTGAAGTCTATGTGTATAAAACTGATGCCAAAACACAAAGTTCAAAAGCAGGTAACATCATTACAAAATAGTTCTGATGACTCTTGAAATTGGTTTAAAAGGGATGGATAATTCAATGTATGTTATAAATAGTCATTTAGATATGTTGTACTTGGTCATTTATCCAATGTGAAGTTATATTACTACTTTACACCATAGATTCTAGGTGAATTAAGAAGTTAATCATAAAAAAGAAAGCCTAAAATTACCAGAAGAATATAGAATTAAATATTTGTATATATACTTTTTAAAAACCTGGAAAACATAGTAGAAAAATAGGTACAAATGGTTACAAGATTTCTTCATGGTCAAAATGATAATAATATAGATAATGACAATGACAAAATTGAAAGTGATTTTTGTTTTATTTTCACTTTAGAAAAAAGTCTAAAAGGATGGATAATGAACAGCTAAAATATTTTTAATGTAAGGAGACAAAGCCAAAACATTTACATTTTTCTTTCTTTCTTTTTTTCCAAGGCAAGATCTCACTATGTAGCCCAGGTGGGCCTTGAACTTATGGCAATCCTCCTGCCCCAGCCTCCGAAGTGCTGGGATTATACCCAGCTTTTATTATTTACCTTAAACTTGTATATTTTAAAAAGAAATAAAATATGATTGGGTGATGACTTTTATATTTTTCCCTGTGTTTTCTGGGTTTTAATTATTTAGATAATAAGCATATGCTTCTTTATTTGTAACAGAAGAAAACAAATGTTTTTTGAGTAACTGTAAGGCTTTAAAGCAGGCTATCAGCTAACCCAGCTTTGGGTAAGAAACCCTTAATCAATTTTTAAAAGATAGTCACCCCTATTGAAAAGTAGACAAAAAATTACTATAAAGAAGTAGTTCATTCAAAAGTTAAAATAGGGCCTGGGATTTGGCTCAGTGGTTCTGCCACCTGCCTCACAAGCACAAGGTCTCAAATTTGATCCCTGTTACCAAAAAAGAAACAAACAAAAGGTTAAAATAGCCAGTAGGCCTAATAAAACATAGTTTATTTCATAATAGTCAAAGAAATGAAAATTGAAATAATCATGAGATATCACAGTGGTCTGTGAAATTGGCAAAGATTAAAGATAAAGAGAAAGCTAATATTCAGAGATTTGAGGAAACATGCTTGCAAGCAGGGGTAATGGAAATACAGATTTGTAAAGTTCTAAAGAGGAGTTTGGCCAATATATCCAAAGTATTAAAATAAGCTACTTTTTGACCCCCAAATTTTATCTTCATAATTTTTCCTAAAGAAATAAACTACACAAAGACCATGAAGGTAATGTTTCCAATAGTAAAAACTGAAAGCTAATAGTAAGGTTTGGCATGGTGACACACATAAAGAAGTAGAAAACTGTGTAATTCACAGATAATTATGTGGAATTATATATGTATTCATGGAAAGATGGTCACAACACAGTGGGAAAGAGAGGTTATAATGCAGAATTTATGTCACACCATTTTTGAAAGTTTGTGTTGTATGGGAAAAAGAATATTCCCTTCTGGTTTGTAAGGTAGTTCTCACCAGATAGTGAATTACAGGTGGTCTTGGGGATTTTTTATCTTTGTGATTTTCTTGATTTGATTTTTTAATATTTTCAGTAATTATATACTTTTTCCAAGAAAAAAAATTAATGCTAAAAAAAAAAATCCCACCATCTCAGGTGCACATCATACCCACTGGCATCCCAGATTTTACCCCTCTTTGCCATCCACATAGCTGGCTGCTAAACACTGCAGTTCTGATTTAAACAAATCTGTGATAGAATACAAGCCCCAAAGCAATGAGATGGATGACTCTGGTTAAGGCTTAATCTTGTTAATACTCAGTTAGAGATATGAAGATGACCTCAAATGGCTATTAAGGGAGTCAATGCGATTTTGAAGATGCTTGAGCCACCTCTAACTTCTGTGAGGCCCAGGAAAAGAGGGTACATCAGGTGCTAAACTCATATATTTGACAGAATATACTATTACTCTTCATAGTACATCTTCATATACTACATATACTTTCATAATGACAAAATTGAAATTTTGCTCTCAAGCTAAGGATTGTTATGTATAGGAAAGTTGACAAAATATCAACGAATACAGAATTTAATTATTATTGTTCATATGTACCTGTTCTGATGAGTTTGTCATGATTTAAGAGAAATAAAATAAAAATATGTGTAATTAGTAAATAATTATACATTTATTTTATAATATTTACACTATTGCCCTAATTTCATACATATTTCTGTAGATGTTAACTACCTCATCTTGTTATGATAAAGACTTTCACCTAATTTATGTTCTACTGATAATAGATACCTGAAGGATTAAAATAGAAATGCAATCTTATTTATTGTATACAATTTGCATATATTTTAATTTTAAACATATTACTAACATTATTTAAATTTTGAAATATTTTCATTTATAGTTTTAATTTTACTTCTATGATATTTATGGTATACATTAAATTTTAAAGTAAATATAATTATAATATATGACAGCTTTAAAATTAAAATTATTTAAATATGGCTGAATTTTATTTTTTATAAATTTTATTCAGGTTCATTTAATACTGTCATAAAAATAAAACCACTAGCAATTCTAGTACTAAAAGTATATTGGGTAGAGAATTAGCATCATACTTTTGATTGTGTTATACATAGACCTTGGGTTCCAAAAGTTTTTTGTCTAACATTCTTTAAAGCTACTAAAAGTTACTAAGGGGCCAGCGATTTGGCTCAGTGGTTCCACTGCCTGCCTCTCAAGCATAAGGTCCTGAGTTTTATCCCCAGTACACCCCCAAAGAGGTTATTAAGGACTCTAAAAGTCTTTTTTCATATGAGTAACTTCTAATAATACTTATATGGTAGAATTAATATGGACATTTTTATTTTTATTTTTTTCATTAAGTCCATTGGTACTTTCTAGGTATACAGTATAGTTACATTCATTATTGGAATCTTGTACCTTACATGATGTATCTTGATGCTTATTTTCCCCTGCATTCCCTTCACCCACTCCACCCTTCCCAATTTACAAAGACTTTGTTTCCCTTTTTTCATATTTTTTCTTTTCCCTTCTTTCCCTTCCCCTACTCCTTTAGCCCTTTTCTTCCTATTTCACATTATCAATTATACAATTTGAACTTTACTTACACTTTTAGTTTTTCACACCAGAGAAACTATTTGGTATTTATATGCACCCTATTTATTTCACTTAAGAGTATAGCCTCAATATGCATTCATTTAGCTATAAATTTCTCTAGTTTCTTGTTCTTTATGGCTGAGTAGTACTTGATTTTATAGAAAAACCACATCTTCTTTATCCAGTCTCCAGTTGATGAGTAATTGGGCTGTTTCCAAGTTTTAGCTATTACAAACTCTGCCTCTATAAACATGGTTGCACACATATTGCTGTGGTATGATTCAACATGGAAAAAATTTAAAGGATGAGAATATGTAAGCATAGTGTCCATTACCTCTCAGGATAATGATAGTATTACATGTTTTGCAGGTCCTGAAAAAGTCCACTGTATACCTGTGAAAGTAGTACAGTTAGGAAAAAAAAAAAGAAAGTGGAGTGAGTCTCTCTTCCCTCCATTGAACTCTAAATAACACCCAACAATGATTCCTGTTTCTATTATTCTAAGAGAGGTAAAAAATAAAATAACAAATGCCTAGGGCCAGGGGTTTAGTTCAGTGGCTCTGCTGCCTGCCTTGCAAGAGTAAGGTCCCAAGTTCGATCCCTGTTTTAAAAAAAAAAAAATTAGGAGATTGTCATATCCTAGGCAAAAGCACAGGCACCAAAGCATTAGCACTGTGAATGATTCAGTGGGAAACACCTGTTATGGCTTGTGTCTGGATGTCCCCCTACCAAAGCCTCATGCTGTCATAGGTGGGGCTTTTCAGAGGTGGCTGGATCTAGAGTGTGTGATGCTAGGATTAAGGGTGTGTGATTACTAAATTAGTCCACTGATTGGTTTGGCATAGTTCTAGGTGTGACTAATGGGAAGGACCACCCTGGGTGTGGGTGACATTATCCAAGCAGACAGGTAGCCTGAACAAATATAAAGGTACAGAATAAAAACAGGCCAGTTGCTGTTTCACTACTTCACTACTTTCCTGCCTTCTGCCCATTATGAATCCTTTCTCTTCTGTGATGCTACTCTGCCATGCTATCCTGCCTTGGAGCCAGAACTGATACTTCTACACACTATGAGCTATAATAAACCTTTCAATTTTGACATTTGGTGTCAGATATTTTGCCTCAATGTGAGCAAAGTAACTGAGACCCAAAAACAGAGGTGTCTGGCCTTTAAATTCTGAAATCCTGAGTTTTGGCCCCTTTTCCATTTTTCCTGTTGCTGCGTCTGTCTTTCCCATGATCCTCATAAACATAGCTTCTTACTACTCACTACTGGATGTACACTTGGCAATTCTTTCCTCATATACAAGAAGCTGGACTATTATTGGCTCAGTCCTTGGTAACACCTGGCAAGCCAAGCCAGAAAAACATTACCAAACCTTGGGCGACTTCACAAATCAGCCAAGGAACTTTATTGTGCTGCAGCCCATAGACCTCACCAGGCATCAGAGGCATTGGCAGCCCAGAGACCTTGGACACCTCCACAGAAATGGGCAACCAGCAACCCAGATACTGAGGAAATAACTCCCCACTCCTGCAGGAGGCCCTCCCTCTTCCCTCTTTCTGGGAAAATAATGGATTCTCAGGAGGAGAGGTGGACCAGTTGCTGCATGGAAATGACTAGACTGGGAAACAAAAGGCTTTTTGGAGGACAGGAGGACCTCTGCTCATCAGCTGGGCATGTATCTTATTGTTGACCCACAGTGTAGAAAGTCTATCTTGTAGGCTGTGACAAAGATCTCAGTACAGATGGACCTAAGCTGAGCAAAACTGTGGAGAAGGCCACCAGTCACAAGTACTTTGGCGTAGTGAGCCAGAGTGGGAGGAGACCAGGAGACAAGAATGTGGCCTGCCTGAACTGTTGCTTTTCTCTGTGAAATATTTATATTATAGACAACTAAGTAAGAGATTAATATACAGTCAGAGAGGAACTGGGCTCTCAAGGAAGTCAGTATTATGCTGCTGTCTAAAATGAGGTATAACCTGCATTTGCTGACTGAATTTTACCTAGTGCCTGATTTATTTTGAGAATTTGTCCCCAGACTTGTATGCTTCATGGCGTGATTTAATGAGATGAGATTTGTCTAGGAACAGACCTTATATTTTTTTAATTGTCTAAGAAACATCCAAACAGTAAAACATATCAGTTCTGAGATCTTCAACCAGAATATGAGTGTGTTTATAGGGGAATCAGATGGGTCCACAGGTACTCACTTAAGGCTGGAGACATCCAGCCCCAAAGGGTTCAGCTCTATTAGGGGATGCCTGATGTGAGATCTAGATAGGCTATCAGGAGATGCCATGTCATGTCACCACTAATGAGGACAGACCCAAGACAGGCCTACTAGATCCCAAGTAATTTAGCATAACCCAGTCATGGCCCTGGGACTAAAACCTCGGGCTATCATAAGAGGCTCTGTAAGGTACCTGCTATTGGAGATGGACCCAGGGACAGGTGGGACAGGCCTGCTAGAATCCTACAACCTAATATTTATTCCACCTATCCGCAGATGGAAAAACTTCATTTTCACCTTCTCAGTCTCTGCTCAGATGTCTTCTTAACTATTGGACAAGTTCCACACTAAGACCCTTTAAACAGATCATCTTATATTCTTGTATAATAAAAAATAACCTATGTATCCACTTGGGGAAAATGAGATGTGACCACCCCTGGGCAGCCTAAAATATAATGCTATGTTTCAATTGTATCTTTAGTATAAGAAATGGGGAAAATGGTCAGAGGTGCCATATGTTCAAGCCTTTATGGCCCTCTACCAGAGGCCCGTTCTATACCCAAAACGTCATCAACTCTCAGGAGCTGATGCTGCAGAGAACTTCTTGTCATTTCCTCCTCCATACAGGCTACCTCCTCAGCAACCTGCTCAGTCAGTACCTGCAGGTAAAGGACATCTCCTGAGTCCACCCCATCCTAGGTCTGGGTCTACTTACCTTAGGGCCCAAGATTCAGGGATCTAGCATTTAAGCTCACCACTGCTCTATCCCCTTCAAGAAGAAGTGAGTTCTAATGATACAGTCTGGGTGCTAGTTCTTTTTGCAGTTATGGATATTCAGTGGAAGAAAAAAATGAGTAGATTTTCTGAAGATCTTAAAGTTTTCTTCTGTACCCTAACAATGGCTTTTGCTCTGGCCTAAAGTGTCCGATTCATTCTCATCTCTTGTTGCACAGCAATAGAAAAAAAAATTATAAAGGCTGCAAAACAGGGCAATGATGAAGCCTTTATAGCTTCACCCTCTAATAAGCAGCCAGCTGTTGTATTATATGGGTTCTGAGTGGGATTATAACACAGGGGGGTGAGAAAGCCAAGCAAAAGTCACACATCAAGGCCATTTTACCTGATATGCAACAAGAGGTGCCCAATCCTGTAAACTATAATAGGCTCAAGTCTAGTAATCAGGACCCCAGTGGAAACCAAGCTGCTCCTCAGCTCTGGCTTGAAGAGGCATTCCATAAATATTCTAATTTAGACTCTAAGTCTAAAAAATATCAAATTATCCTAAAGCAGTCCTAGTTAGTCAGCTCCAGATTAAAAAAAAAAAAACCCAAAGCAAAAAAACTCCCAAAACTCCAAATGGGCCAGGAAACCAAAATAAGCCAATTGGTTAATAAAGCTTCTTTGGTGCTCAGTAATTGTGATAAAGTAGAGGACAAATAGAAACTAGATTTATAAAAGGAGGGGACATGTTAAATCCATGCTTACCCTATTTGATAAGGCTCATAATAAAGCCTGCAACACTAGGTGTGGTGGATTAACTAATGGTCAACTTGGAACATCCAGATGAACTCAGTCTGTGTGGTTCTGACTGTTGAAGACTCACCTTAGAACTGTTTCCAATGGCATCAAAGGAGAATTGAAGGGGAACATTGTATGCTGTTGTTTTCTCTGGAGAAGCTTGCCATGCTGGTTTTCCTGACACAAACTAGATTGTTCTCTTCATCAGAGGAGCTCAGGTCCTCATTGTTGCTAGGAATGGTTGCCCTTCTCTTCAGGGGAGCTCTAGGCTTTGCCTTGAGCATTGGTTCTTAGCTTCATGGCAGATCCCTCAGCCTGATGGCACAGTTCCTTCACCCCACAAGCATAAACTTTCTGGCTTTTACCACTGGCCTTTGGGCTTGCCCAGTGTATATCTTTGATATAGACTTGCATGAGACATTACCTTGGGCTCTAAAATCATCACCTGGACATGTGCAGGATATCTCCATGAGATCCAGGCACTCAGCTGGATTATTTGTGCCTGTAGCATGTGGGGAGCTCTCTTGCATTTCTCTGCACTTGAGTTTTGGGTGAATATTTTACTTTTTTTTTTCCTCATTGAGTTTATTGGTACATTTTAGGTATTCAGTATAGTTACATTCATTATTGGGATCTTGTACCTTTACATGACAGGTCTTGGTTCTCATTTTTTCCCCTTGTCCCTGCCCTCCCTTCACCCCCTCCTCCCCTCCACCTTTACAAACACTTCATTTCCATTTCTTCATTTTCTCATATTTTTCTTTTCCCTTACTATCTTTCCCCTACCCTTTCTACTTTCCCTACACCTTTAGCCCCTTTCTTCCTATTTCACATTGTTCATTGTATCATTAGGATCTTATGTACCATTATAGGTTAATCACACCAGAGAAACTATTTGGTATTTATGTGTGTGACTTATTTATTTCACTTAGGAGTATATCCTCAATATGTATCCATTTTCCTATGAATGAACCTAATTTCTCATTCTTTATGGCTGAGCAATATTCCATTTTATAGAAAAACCACATCTTCTTTATCCAGTTTCCAACTGATGGGAAAATGTGCTGTTTCCAAGTTTTAGCTATTACAAACTGTGCCACTATAAACATAAGTGTGCATATATCACTGTGATATGATTATTTTAATTCTTTTGGAAAGATACCCAGCACAGGGATGGCTGAGTCAAATGGAACCTCTAGTCCCAGCTCTTTGAGGTATCTCCATACTGATTTCCATAGTGGTTGCACCAGTCTGCACTCCCACCAACAATGGAGAAGGGTTCCTTTCTCCCCACAACCCTGCCAACATTTTTTATTGGTTGATTTCTTGATAGCATTGGGTGAATATTTTAAAACAATCCTATAAATTATGTGTTCTCTATTAAATCTATTCCTTTGCAAACCCTGCCTACAATACTAGGGAAATCCAAGGTAATCCAGAGTGATAAAAGCAAGTCAGAGTGATTCATGTGGAAGTAAACAGGGTACTAGGAAAAGGAATGCCCTCAAAAACACTTAGCTGTTGTTAAACCTGTCAGAACATGGAAGAAGACACTTGGCTTTAGAAAGGGGACTGCTTTCATTCCCAGAGAGAGACCAGATCATCCATCACCATGGTGGGCAGGAAAAAAGTTCCAGACAGTGAGTTGTGGTGCTTCCCTGGACTGGCTGTGAGTTTTAATTCATTCATTTTTATTAACACAAGATTTTTAGCTTTCAATTTTCTTATGAAAAATTGAAATTTAATATCAAGATTTAGCAAAGAAATGTTATAATTAAGAGAAAGATATTCTTTAAAATGTTTGCTGCTCCTCTGGGACGTTTGAATGTATAGCATCATATTTAGTTGCTTATGAGGAATTTATGAAAATAAGAGCAAGGATATATGCATTTGCTTGGACTAGCTGTGATTTTAGCAGAAGCCCCCACAAGGTAGGAAAAGCACTCACATGTCTTTTTCATACCAGGTCAAAAGCTGGTGCATTGCCCCCTTGTACTGGTGGTCAGAAAACTGAAGAGAAATCCCAGCTGAGAATCACACCATAGATTGTTGATTCAAGAAATATCCAATTCACTGGATAAAGAAGATGTGGTTTTTCTATAAAATGGAATAATATTCAGCCACAAAGAATGAGAAATTACCTAGAATGTACCAATAAATTCAATTAAAAAAAAGAATGAGAAATTAGATTCATTCATAGGAAAATGGATACATATTGAGGATATACTCCTAAGTGAAATAAATAAGTCACACGTGTAAATACTGAATAGTTTCCCTGGTGTGAAAAACTATAATAGTACATAAGATCCTAATGAGATAATTGACAATGTGAAATAGGAAGAAAGGGGTTAAAGGTGTAGGGGAATTGGAAAGGGTAGGGGCAAGGTAATAAGGGAAAAGAAAATAGTATGAGAAAATTAAAAAATGGAAATGAAGTGTTTGTAAATTGGGAGGGGAGGAGGAGGTGAAAGGAGGGCAGGGACAAGGGGAAAAAATGAGAACCAAGACCTGTCATGTAAAGGTACAAGATCCCAATAATGAATGTAACTGTATTATATACCTAAAATGTATCAATAAACTCAATAAAAAAGAAATATCTAATTCTTTAGTATTAATTAACTGTATTAGTATTTTTGGTATAGGGATAGATTTGTGTTGGGTCTTCATTTTTAAAAATTTTGTGTTTTTGTATACTCCAAGTGTTGAACACCAAAAAAAAAAAAAAAAAAAAAAGAACTACAGCAAAAAAAGTAAAACTGAAAACATGTAGGGGAGATTGTTCCAAGGGGCTTGGACAGAGACATTTGTAGTGATTGAACACAAAGGGAAAATGTTACATATTTTGTGTAGTGAAAGTGTAGCATGTTACACATCAAGTATCCAACAGCACTTTGACACCAACCATAAAAGTATTGAAACTGAAAGGAAAGAATTTCTTGGAAAAATAATTTTTGGTACCGGGGCTTGAACTTGGGCCCTTGCACTTTTGAGACAGGGGCCAGACCACTGAGCTAAATCCCCAGCCCTGCAACTATCTTTCTAAAAAAAATTATCTGACAGCTTCCAGATTTCAAATTTCACTGTGCATAGCACAACATGGTAAGCCCCACTCTGATGGGGATTTTATCAAAATGGCCATGTTGTCTGTGAGTAATTCCCTTTTTCATGATTTCTAAGGAAAAGTCATGCAATGCACCTCTGAGATGCCACTTAGCAGAAATACTGTTTAAGATTGAGTCCTGAGCATATCAAATGACGTTGATCATCAGCTCACCACTGACTTACAAAAGGCAGCCTGGTACTCCATTTGTTTGGATGAAATCACTGATTCAAATAATCATGTAAAGCTAGCAGTTGTTTTTCTCCCTTTTGGATTCTTTTTACCCCCTTTTTCTTTATTGGTACATTTTAGGTATACAGTACAGTTACATTCATCATTGGGATCTTGTATCTTTACATGACAGATCTTGATTCTTATTTTTCCTCATTTTCCAGTCCTCCCTTCACCCCTTCCACCCTTTCCTATTTATAGAGACTTTGTTTACATTTTTTCTTTTCTCTTAGCTTTTCTTTTGCCTTCTTAGCTTTCCCCTACCCCTCCCACTTCTCCTACACCTTTAGACCTTTTTTCCTATTACACAATATTAATTATATATTTTGATTCTTATTTACACTTTTAGTTTATCACAGCAGAGAAACTATTTGGTATTTACACATGTGTGTCCTATTAATTTCACTTGAGTATGTCAATGTTCATCCACTTAGCTATAAATGTCTCTAGTTTCTCATTTTATGACTGAGTAGTACTCTATTTTATATAAAAAACATATCTTCTTTTTCCAGTCTCCAGTTGATGGACAATTAGGCTGTTTCCAAGTTTTAGCTATTACATGAGTGCTGCTATAAACATGGGTGAGCATGTATCACTGTGGTATGTCTTTTAATTCTTTGGGGAAGATACCCAGCAGGGGAATAGCTGGGTAAAATGGGACTTCTAATCCTAGTTGCTCGAGGTATATCCATATTGATTTCCACAGTGATTGCACCAGTATGCACTCCCACCAACAATGGAGAAGGGTTCCTTTCTCCCCACATCCCCGCCAACAATTGTTATTGGTTAATTTCTTGGTAACAGCCATTCTTTCTGGGATGAGGTGCAATCTCAATGTTGTTTTCATCTGCATCTCTTGAATGAACAGTGATTTTGAACAATTTTTCATATGTTTATTTGCTGTTTTACTTCTATGTTTGAGAAATATCTGTTCATTTCAGATTCTCATTTTTGAATTGGGTTTATAAATTTGGTGGGTCTGTGTTTTTTGAGTCCTTTATATTTTCTGGATAGTAGACCTTTGTCTGAGGAACAGTTGGTAAAAATTAATTTCCACATTGTACGTTATCTCTTAGCTCTGTTGGTGGTTTTTTTTGCAGTGTAGAAGACTTTTAAAAAGATGAGATCCCAGTTGTTGAATCTTTGTGCTAGTTCCTATACTACTGAGGATTTGTTCATAAAGCCTTTTCCTATGCCAATGTCTTCTACCTAAGAATTCTACCTAACTTTTCTTCCAGCAATTTAGTGTTTCTGTTTTAATATTTAGATTTTTAATCCATTTGGATTTTAGTTCAGTGCACAGTGAAAGATATGGGTCTAATTTTAATCTTTGGCAGGTTGAAATCCAATTTTTCCAGCACCATTTATGAAAAAAGGCTCTTTCTCCAGTGAGGATGGTTGGCTCATTTGTCAAAGATGAGGTAGCTGAGTATGTCTGGAGTTGTTTCTGCAACTTCCAAACTGTTATACTGATCCTTGGGTCTGTTTCTTTGCCAGTACCATGCTATATTTATCACAGTGGTTTTGTAGTATAGTTTCAAGTTATGGATTGTGGTACCCTCTGCTATGTCCCTGTTTCCTCAAATGGCTTTTGCTATTGTAGGTCTCTTCTGGTTCCAAATGAATTTTTGGATTGTTTTCTCTAGTTCAGTGAAATATACTGTTGGGATTTCAATTGGCATTGCATTGAATCTGTATAGCAGTTTTGATAGTATGGCCCCATTCACTATATTGGTTCTTCCTACCCAGGAACAAGGGATCTCTTTCCATTTTCTTATATCCTCTCCTGTCTCTTTTTTCAGAGTGTTTCTCAGGTGTTCTTTGTCATGAGAGTATCTTATTTCCCCATCAATTTTGAAAGAGAATTTTGCAGGATGCATCAGTCTAGGTTGGAGGTTGTTTTCTTTTAGGACTTGGAATACCTCACTCCAGGCTCTCCTTGAGGGTTTGTGTTGAAAATTCTGCTGTGATTCTGATGGGCTTTCCTTTGCAGGGGATTTGTTTCTTTTCTATAATTGCTTATAGTATTTTATTCTTCTGTTGAGTTTCTGGGATCTTGATTATTACATGTCTAGGTGTAGATCTTTTGTGATCATGGCTATATGGAGTTCTATAAGCCTCATTTATATGTAAGTCAAATTCTTTTGCTCTATTTGGGAAGCTTTCTTTCATTAATTTTGTGAACAGTTTTTTATGTCCCTTGTACTTTGTCCTGCTTTTTCATGGACTCCTATCAGTCTAATATTATTCTTCTTTGCCTCATCTAGGAACATTTGGATTGATTTCTCATTTCCCTTTATTTTTTTAAAGTGTCCCCTCTTTTCATGGTCACTGACCACCATCCTGTCTTCTATATCTGATATCCTGCCTTCAGATTGACTCAATCTGTTTTTTATACTTTCAATAGAGTTTTTAATCTCCTGGATATCTGTTTGTATCTTTTTCCTGGATTCTGTTTCTTTCCTATGCTGGGCATTCATGGCTTCTATCATGGTCCTGAGCTCATGGATTTTTAAAAAAAATCTGTTTCTGTTCTAAAATCTCTAATTGAAAGATTTCCAGAGATGCTCAACAATTAGGCCACGCACACACCAAGAGGTCAGACAGGAGACTCTATTCGGTAGCAGGAGCAGGGAGAGAGAAGGGGCAGAAAAGGAAAAGAACAAAGAAAGGAAGGTCCTTTTATCTTTTTTGGGGTGGGCTATTGATTATTTATGAGGAGTGGGCTACCTTTAACCGATCACAGGCCAGGTTGCCCTTTATGGGTTTGGTCCTGGAGAAACAGGTTTAACCTCTCCAGATGACTGTAGCCTTGGAGGGAAGGGAAACTAAAGATAAGAGCAGGTCTCTAAGAGCTAAGAAGTACCAGGAGAATGCAGCATGTGATGGCAGAGTCACAGCATACTTTAACACGATCAGTTCCCTTACACTAATCATGTCTTTTATTGTGCTCACCATCTCTGTGGTTATCTAGAAAATTTGAATTTTTCAAAAGATAAAAATTTTATCTGTTTTGTTACTTCCTGTGCAATCAGTTCAGGTTGTCTAGGTGGATTATTATCAAACATTTCCAACTCATTTCCTTCAGAATTTGCCTTTGGTGAACAGACAGCCTTTGTGTGTGTGTGTGTGTGTGTGTGTGTGTGTGTGTGCATGCGTGTGCTTGTGCCTTGCTTGAATGTCTTCTCATTTCTATTTTTTGTTATTGGTACTGTCCTTGGTTCAATTCCTGGTTTAGTACTTTGATCTTCCTGTTATAGCTTATCTTTAGGTTTTGAGTCTCTAATGACTCTGAGTCAATCTCATTTACATTACACCAGGGAGGACAACTGATTAAATCAATCACAACACCTTAACCCAAGTAATACAATCAGCAGCACAATAGCATCAAGCACAGCTTAGAAAATGACGATGTGCAGTAGTTATAAATGTATCATGTGAATGAAATCAAAATCAAGGCCAGACCTCAGAACAATGTCCTTTTTGACTCCCTATGCCTCTGTGGTGTGAATCCAGATACCAGCCCAGTCAGGAGGCCAGAGGCACATGTGGTGGTGGGGGCAGCTGCAGGATCCCCTGCAGCTGTGCCTCTCATCATTCCTCTGCCAAAGCCTAGAGGGGTGTGGCTGAGGACGGAGGTAAGCTCCACATGCTGCACCTCTCACCATTACTCTCAGCAGTCATTTTGTATTATGCTGTTGGTGACAACATGAGAGAAGAGCTGGTGAAACTGGAGCCTTTGCATAGAACAACACAAGGAATAGATATCTACCATAGATGATAGAGGCTTTTTTGTCACCAGACATAAAACTCGAAAAAGGGTTTTAATTTCTAGTGACAGGGCAACTTGCATGGTGGAGGCAACATCTGGTTTCATACAGTTCTTTGTTAAAAAAGGAAAATATCCAGTCATTCATTTTCATTGTAGTGGGGGCTGGGAATTTAGCTCAGTGGTTCCGCCACTGCCTCACAAGCTTAAGGGCCTGAGTTCTATCCCTGGTACAAAAATTTTTTTTTCATTGTAGTATATATCAAGAAGCTCTTTGTGCCAGGGAAAGCAGCACTCCTCAATGAGGTTCTGGCACAGTATAATTTACTTATGGACAATAATGTCCTATGGCTGAGCAGAGGATGGGTACTGGAGAGATTTGTACATTACTTGGGTAAAATTAGGCTGTCTGAACAAAAAAGGACAGAAATATGCCCAGATCACTGATACGATCTGGGTTAGCAACCTCATGTCTTTATAGATTTTACACTACACTTCAATATACTGAACAAAAAACTACAAAGTGTATAAAAAGCAAGTGGAGTACTATTCATCCATAAAGAATGAGAAATTAGAGACATTTATAGCCAAATGAATGCACATTCCACTTAAGTGAAATAAATAGGACACACGAGTAAATACCATATAGTTTCTCTGATGTGGAAATATAAAAGTGTAAATAAGGTTCAAATGGTATAATTGATAGTGTAAAATAGGAAGAAAATCATTAAAGGGGAAGTGGGAAGGGGAGGGGAAGGGAAATAAGGGAAAAGAAAAAATATGAGAAAAGGAAAAAAATGGAAACAAAGTCTTTGTAAACAGGGAAGGGTGAAGGGGTGAAGGAATGGCAGGGGTATGGGGAAAAATAAGAACCAAGATATATCTTGTAAAGGTACAAGATTCCAATGATAAGTGCAATTGTATTGTTTGCTTTAAATATACCAATAAACTTAATGGGAAAAAAAACAAAGTGTATAAAAAAACAACAAAAAAGATGTTTTGTGATGTCAAAACATTTGAGACAAAACTGTAGATTTTTTTAAAGAGACCTTTAAAGCAAGGAGTTGAAATACTTTCCAAATCTAAAAATGCTTTTAGAAAATTCCATAACATGTGCAGGCAATTATTTAGGATATCTACAAGGAATTTTCTAACATTATAGCAGCTTCAAAGAAGAATTTTAGTAACAGAGTTTTACAATTCCATAACATGGTGGTAATTCTGTATTTCTTGCTTCTCCAGATAAAGCCAAATTTTAAGAACTTGATCTTTTCTGTTTACACTGGTTAGATTTTAGAAATCTGGAAAACTACTTATTGAAGGTTCAAGAAAGGTCCATCTAAAAATTAAATTATGTGACCAGCATGCAACACTTGAGAAGACAAAAAAGATAGAGAGTGAAGGAGTGAAAAGGACAGCATAGTTGATACTTTTCAAAATGAAATACTTAAAGCATGGAATTCATTGCAAAATAATTTTACATAAAGGAAAGCACTTGGGATTTCTTTTCTTACTTTGCCTGAGTCCTCTTATATTTGTGGGCAGCTGTTTTCAGCTTTGAATTATATCAAATTTGATATAAGAAACAGACTAATAGATTACCTGAGTTATGCATGTGTTGCTCTCAAAGTAACAAATATAAGCCAAGGTTTGAAAAATTATCAGCATAGAGCAAAGGCCACATTAATTGTGCAAAAGTGCACCCAATGCAAACACTTACATTTGTATGATTGAAAGCTGTTATTGCAGTTTTTATGACAAAAGATGTTAATGTATGAGTTACTTTTTTCTAAACTCAAACCTCAGTTTTTAGGTTTAATTGCAGTGTTGACATTTTATGATAATAAGTGGGCTTTGGGTTGTACTTTTGGCACTCAGTCTCTACTAGAATCCTAGTACACAATCTCTCAGCTATTAATGAGGCAGTAGTGGTTACCAATTAATAACAGATCCAGATCTTTAGCACAGATCCTGAGACACTAAATGGTTCTCTGTCCTTGATCTCAAAGTTATTTTCTTCTCTTGTTTTTGTTTTGTTTTGTTTTTATGGTACCAGGGATCAAACTCAGGACCTTGTGCTTGGGAGGCAGGTGGCAGAACCACTGAGCCAAATCCCTGGCCAAATAATCTTCTTTTCTATTCCTGTACATAGATCCCAGCTATCTATATTTATCCACATTTGAATGAGAAGATCACTAAGCAGGACTTCACTATCAATATACTCAGAATGTCTTGCCTCAGGGCTTTGGAGATAGCCCTTATTGGTTTGAATGGGCTTAAGCTCAAAACCTGAGAGACCTAAAATTCAAAAGAGGAGGAATGCCTAGATGACCCCCTCATTTATAATCCCTCTAAGGAGTTATTTGATAAGAACACAGTTTAACAAAATGGGGTTATAAAGTGTCACAAAGACCAGATTTTCTAACAAAAGGGGCTTATCTGGGATATGTTTTAACTCCAGAACAAAGATAGATGTCCTCAAGAAAAAGAGCCAATCTGGGTCCTCCAGAGTCCAAACAACAGCAGGACTTTCTTAAGAATGGCTGGCTTCCACTGCATATAAAATACCATTTCAGTAGTAACAAAACCACTATATCAGCTGAAGAGGATTTTAAAACCTTAAAACCGTCCTTGATACAGGCCTCAGCATTAAAAATCCCAGATCTAACTAAATTTTTTTTCTCTCTCCATGGCTGAAAGATATAGAGTTTGCCATGGGAGTACTCAAGATATGGGGGGAAAACACAGTTGCTTATTTTTCCAAGCAATTAGGAGGAATAGCACTGTGATGGCTTAGCTGCCTGTGAGCAATAGATGAGATAACACTCTTAGTCCAGAAAGCTTCTAAGATAACCTCATAATAAAAGTTCTTAGTTCTAACTCCACATCAAGTTAAGACTGTTTAAATTCAAGGAACATTTGTAGATGACTGGAAAGAGCTTTGCTAAATATCAGACCAGCCTTATTAAAAGGCCAGCTGCTTCTCTTCAGTATTTCACTGTTTTAAACCCAGCCATGCTCCTCCCCACCAGCCAACAAATAAAACAGGAAAGTAAACAGGCCACTGCCCAAAATTATCCCAGCCATTCTGGTCTGAGTACCACCCATTAACAGGGCCAGCTAACACATAGTTCACTGATGACAAGATTCATAAAATAACATTAGAAGGGCTGGTTATGACATAGTCATATGGCATAACCCCACCAGATCATTGAAACAAGAGAACCCCTTCCAGGAACTTCTTCCCAAAAGACAAAACTTGTTGCCCTCACCTGGGCTCTCCAACTTGCCCAGAGGAAGAGGATATGTAGACTCCAAATATGCTTTTCTAATCCTACATATACATGCAGCCACCTTTAAAAAAGACTTCTGACTAGTCATCAGTGCTCAATGAAAAATGGACTAGTGATCCTTCACTTCCTTGAAGCAGCAAATCTCTTGAAGTAGTAGGTGCCCATTACCAGGGACATAAGACCTTTCTACAGGGCCTAAAGTCCATAATATTGTAATGCAGGTAAGGCATGTTCTGTCTGTGTCCTTCATAACCCACATACCTATCTACCTATATTGCCTGAATCAATAAAAAAGTGTGAGTCCTCCCCTGAAGATTAGCAAATAGAGTTCACCCAGATGCTTGCATATAAGGGGTACACACAAATCCTGGTGTGCACTTTGCTGGGTAGATAGAAACTTCCCCACCAGGTCAGAGCAAACTCTGGAGGTGGTAAAAGTCCTCCTTAAAAAAATGATCCCTAGATTTGGACTGCCAAGATCTATCCAGAGTGATAGTTGACCCTATTTCATGTCCTGAATCACACAGAATGTGACCAAGGCACTGGAAATTAAATATATCTTACACTGTGTGAAGACCCAGTCACAAGGAAAGGTTGACAGAGAAAATCAAACTCTGAAACAAACCTTAACCAAGATGTGTCATGAAACCTACCACAAGTATGTAATCTCTTTCCATTTGCCTTAATGAAACTTTAGGCACTCCCCAAGTCAAAACTTAATCTCATTTCATGTGAAATACTTTATAGGAGGCTCTTTTTGACATCTGATCTACTCAGTGATACTGAAACCTCCCAACTCCTTCATGATGTGACCCATCTAGGAACTTTCTAATAAGCCCTCCAGGATTATGGAAACAAAATTCTTCCACTCCTAAGGACAAACAATAATTGTCAGTCCAAAGTTTGCCCTGGTGACCAGGTCCTAATCAAAACCTAAGAGGAGAGTAGACCCCAGGACCAAATTCCAAATAGAAAAGCCCTTTCACAACCCTATTAACCACTCCTTCTGTCATTAAGATACAAAAAATTAAATAGACTCACCTCTCCAGGGTGAAGCCCAAGACACCTGTAACACCAAAAGACAAAAAATAAAAGCCATAAACTTCATACATCTATAAACCAATAGACAACCTCAAGTTCCTTTAAAAAAATACTCTGGTAGACCAGATAAAACAATTTACTCTGAATAAATTGAGTGAATAGTCTGGCTACTGTCTTGTTTACTACACTTAAGATCCCTGTTCCAAATTATAGTATGACTTTTTGGGGGCCTTTTGGTTTCTTTTGGGAACATTCTGGATTATTCAAAAACTATATCTTTCTCCTGTCATCAACAGTCACCTAGGAATTTGACAGACAGCCCAGACAAACTTGCCCAGAGTATTGCCTTCCTTCAAGACCGGACAGACTAATTAGCCGCAGTGGCCATAAAACCCTGGAGGGAACTATACAGCTGAAACAAAGGGGCTGTTTGTCCTTAAAAGAAGAATGTAGTTCCTTTGTCAATAGGCCTAAAATAGTAAGAGACAGTACAAAAACTGGCTGACCATTCCTCCAAGATCCAAGAAAATTTATTTGTGTCATGGATGTCCTGGTCAAATATCTGGAATTGGGGGTTTTGGTTACTGCCCTGGATATGACCTTTATTAATGAGTCTAATAGCCTTACTATTTAGAGCTTACAACTTAATCTCTTAGTCAAATTTATTTCTTCTTATTTGTCATCCATCAAACTACTGGTGATGAACATAATCCAAGATCAGAACCTGCTTCCACATCCATGATTCATCAGAAAATCTTCAGAGGAAGGGTTCAGCTCCCTTAAACTCATAGATCAGTCAGGGAGAGGATTCCTTGGTCTCTGTGTAGATATGGCCCACATCCCTCTTCAGCCAGAAGTAGTTATTGAAGATGGAACTTCCTCCTTCAACTCCCCTCAAAGATTTTCAGGGACCAGGTCCCTCGGGGGGGAATAGTACAGTTAGAAAAAAAGAATCTGAGTGAGTCACTCTCTTCCTCATCTACCCTAAAAAGCACTCAATAGTTATTCTTGCTTCCATCATCCTGAGAGGTGCAAAATGAAATAAGACGAGCTTGAGATATTTCCATATCCTAGGCAGTAGAGCATTGCAACCAAGGAGATTGAGTGGGAGGCACCTAAAGCCAGAGGTGTCTGATCTTTAAGTTCTGAAAGCCTGAGTTATCAGCCTTATTTTCCCTTTTTACTATTGCTGCTGCTACCTTCCCCATGATCTTCAATAAGCAGAGCTACTTAGTATTGGGTGTAAATTTGGCAATTCTTTCCTTGTC
This sequence comes from Fukomys damarensis, assembly GCF_012274545.1. Taxonomy (NCBI): domain Eukaryota; kingdom Metazoa; phylum Chordata; class Mammalia; order Rodentia; family Bathyergidae; genus Fukomys; species Fukomys damarensis. The sequence goes on along the minus strand of NW_022900944.1, from coordinate 476,144 downwards.
ATACAAATACCTAGACTATTATTCTCCCATTCAACTGTAACAAAAGTATGAAAATAAAAAAGGCAAATTTCATCTTAGTATTAACAAGAAATATAGTTTGACCTCACAGATGCTGAAAGGGTCTCAGCAACTTCAGGGTCTCTACATCATTTATGTAGAATGAAATATAAACACTTAAGAGAGCTATAAGTCATGTGACAGTGCAACATAGCCCTTGATCCTCATGTGTCACTGTTGATAATATTGTACTGATCTCTGAAAACTTTTGCATTGTAATCTGAAGAGAAGGAAGGAAGTAGATACTCTTGGCTACTAATAGATGATATTTTATTATGCAAGAACCTATGGCATTAGAGCTATCTAATAGGATGGCTCTGACAACTTTATTTGCCTATTGCTCCTCCTTAAGTATTTCCTCCATCTTCCCTGGGGCCCTCAGCAGTAAGTTCTGAGACTGTGTCAGGTCTCATTATCACATTTTAAGTGCTTCTTTCTGTGAGATCCAAGGAAGTGTGAGCTCCAGCCAGGGACTTTTGTATACCATCTAATTTGAAATTTAGTTTTATTAGAAGTTCCTCTTCCTCAAAGTTTTCTACATCCTCCTCTATCCAAAACACTTGGAGACTTATACAAATTTCTTAGTGAGGTTGTAAGTTGAAGATGATAGGTCTACTCTGATTTCCTTCTATCTCAATCTCCACCTCTCCCCAACTCAAGGTAACCTTGACCAGCTTTATTCTTGGCACACACAGCCCATTGTGCCTGTTTCTGATGATGGTTCAAGCCCACTTCATACAGGTCCATTCCAGTCCTGCTCAGCACCTTAGATCTGATACTTCCCCAAAGGCTGCAAGTGTGACCGTATTACTAGCATGGGCTTCCTACCCCAGGTCTTCTGCTAACTTGGGATTCTGTGCTGACTGGAGCAATCCTGGAGCTTACTTTCTTCTCTTTCTCTTTCTCTATACTTGAAAAGTCCCCTGTATTCCTGTCTGGGCCATTTAAAAGTCACCAGAAACATGGAGGCAGCCTCTGGCCTTCTGCCCCATAGATCTCCATGCCACTGTCCTGTTTTCTTTCCCCAAACCTCAAAACTCCAAATGAAGAACAGACCATGAGTTATCTCTAGTCTTGGATCTCCTTAAGCTTTGTTGGTCATATAATCATGTCACCCTTCCCTCCAGGGTTTATTTCAGATTTAATTCCAACAGAGAACAATATAAGGACTTCTTCAACTGCAAACTCTTCTCCTTTTCTTTGGCTTAAAATTTTCTATTAGGTGTGGTGCCAGTGTATATGAAGTACCTGTTCTATTCATACCTACTTTGGAGATCTATCTAGTCTAATGCCAAAGCCTTCGGTATATGTCCTAGAATGCTAAGGCTGCCTTTTTCTATCCATTTCTACTCTGTTTCTAGCAAGCCCTCATTGGAGCAAATGTAAGCACCATGTCTCTGGTGGTCTGAAATAAACAGGAGATAAATACTAGCTACCATATAAACACTGGCCACCATATTCCTATTCTGCTACCTCAAATTTATTTACTGGAGTTTACTAACATTTGTTTTCTTTTCCAATTTCCTTTCTTCTTTTTTGGTAAAGGTAATATGTTAAAGATTTGGCTGAATGCTGCTTATTCATGAACAGCAAAATGTTGTTTTATAAAGGATTCGTTGTAGTTTGGGATAGTCACTAGGGCCACTGCATTGATATAGGACCTCCAAATGATATAGGAGAAATTACATAACTCCCCACCTATCAGATGTCAGATGCACCAAGTTCATGTTTCCTAAAATAGAAGAATGAATTCTAAAGAATGATGAAGGTTAAGAGTAGGAAATATTTATTGGGAGGGAGAGATTTTAAGGTCCTGAGAGGCAGGTGTGGATCTGAGTGCATTGCTAAGGAGTCCACTTTACTGGGGAAGTTTTACAGAACAGAATCACAAGGTGGGTACAATATTGGACACAATTATGATCAGCCAATAGGATTACAAGTGTAGTAATTTGGTAATATTGATTCAATGGAGAAGCATGTCATATAGCAAGTATGCATGGAAAGAACAAAGAAATTTTTTAGGAAAGGATGGTTCTGGAGGTATTGGTCACCTATTGTGTTGCATGGTGTCTATCTAGACTTTATTGAACCAGATGTTACCACTTATCTTGTCCCTTTGGGAAGTATATAGGCCTGATTATTTTGTCCTTATCTTGAGGCCTAGCCCCCAGCAGATGTGCCTCCAGCCACAGTTGTAATGTGTTTTTATCTTTTGCACTAATTCTCTCAAGGGCCTAGACCTATATAACACTTCTGCCTAACTTGGGTATTTATAATATTCCTCCTTCTGAAAAGATACTCCTAACTGCCAGGAGGGGGCAAGAGATGATGATCCACCTGACTAATTCAGGCTAAAGGGGGTTGAATTGTGATCCACAGTCAGAGATACTCTCCAAAGAGTCTATCCAAAGACCATCAATAGATGTCAGGTGTTCTTTTCTTGGGTAGGCATATAGCTTTAAAGCTGGAGGAGACAAGGCCAAAGAAACAGTTAAGTATGGGCCAAATCCTAAGATCAACAGTGCCAGTATCAATATAACCAAGAAATATTTCCAGTAGGAAAATCCAGTAATAGTTTCACACAAAGAGATTAAGAAGAACATCCAGGGAATTTCAGAATCTGACATGGCCTTAATGTGTCATTTAATATTTTTAACAGCCATCAAGATTTTAGCAGAAGCATCAGGAATTTACACAAAATGCCCAGCTTTTACAATTGCACAAGTACCTCCTTCTGCTGCTGAAAGGGTGTCTAATGTCATCCAATTATGGAGTAAAGCTTGCCTCATTAATTTTATCTCTTCATTTAGGAGAGAGAGACTAGTTGAAGTGTGAGTTAAGGCCCACTCAGTACATTTAGCTAGGGCCTCCATGTGCTGCATTACATCCTGTCATCCTAGAAAAGGAATGATGATAGACACCAAATGACCATACCAATGAAACACTCTCAGAGCATCGATGTTGTGGATGAGGTAAGTTTGCAGGTTTGTTATTTTTTGACACTCCTGCCTTGTAATCACAGAAATCACAGCATGCATATCCCTATCCATTCAGAGAGTAGCCACAGCCACATATTGGTTCAACAGGACCAATGAATCCCATTTAATTTCAGGGTGATTAAATCAGTCTTTTGCAGACCAGTCTTCAAATTCTATATTGTGTATACATTGCTTGGGTGATGTCCATACCAAATATTTAGTAGAGTTGGGTCAATGAGAGTGAGAGTAATTTCTTTGTTCCCATCATAAAAGGACCTTCCTACTAAGTTGTCATATCATTGGAGTTAAACACATATAATCATCTTTGAGATATATTTGTACTGGAGCAGTTCTTAGTGCTCTACCTTTAGTTACCCATGCTTCAGGATTTATTTCTGTCTCCATGAAGGGGAGGCAGTGTACATAACCTGAGTGCATGTATATTGTAGTATTCAACCAAGATAAAATATTTCTCTCCAGGAAGGGAACTGGACTTTCAGGCATAATTAAAAATGAATGAGTGAAGAGAAAGCCATCCCAGTTACAGCCTAAGTGTTGTAAGAAGTAGTGAGTTACCTCCTCTCAAATGACTCCTTTCACTCAAGTATGATGGCTGGAAAGAAGGCCAAGGATCTTTTTTTTCCCTCATTGAGTTTATTGGTACATTTTAGGTATACAGTACAGTTACATTCATCATTGGGATCTTGTACCTTTACATGACAGGTCTTGGTTTTCATTTTTTCCCCTTACCCCTGCCCTTCCTTCACCCCTCCTCCCTCCCCTATTTACAAAAACTTTTTTTTCACTTTTTTTTTCTCATATTTTTTCTTTTCCCTTATTTCTTTTCCCTACCCTTCCTACTTCCCCTGCATAGAAGACCAAGGTTGAAAAGAAGGACCATGAGACATGTGCTAGTGTCCAGCAATAGCCTGTTTTCTTTCCCTCTATAGTTAGGATTACATGGAGCTTCTCTATGGAGATGACAATCCAGCCAGAGGGAGAAGGCAAAGAGTGCCCCAGGGCCCTTCAGTCTTTCTGGACCAGTTGGTAAGATGGGTATAATCCCTGGATCCTTTGCCTCAGAAGGCAGTCCAACTTCAGTGGTCACCTTTGCAATCAGGGCATGGCTCAGGTGGCCTCTTGTCATGATGGGTCTTATCATAGACCCTCCCAAGGTGGGCTGGCTTTCCTCAGCAGTAGCAGGTGCATTTAGTAGTCAAGCTGTTGGAGTGCTGAGAATCAATAAGGTTGCTGATTTTTCTTGGTCCCTCTGTTTTCTCTCCTTGGCTTCCTCCTGCTCTAGATTATAAGATATTGAAGAGGAAACCATCATTAAATTATCGAGTGAGCTATCTGGAGAAAAAGCCATCTTTTGCAGCTTTTTCCAAATATCTGAGGCTGACTTGGTAATAAATTTATCTTTAAGAATAACCTCTCCTTCTGTTGAATCAGGAGCCAGGGATGCATGCTTTATCAATGCCCTTTGTAAGCCATAAGGCAGAGGGGTTCTCATCTGTTTCATAGTGAAGAGTTGACAATTTAAAGTAATTGAAGGGGAGCTGGGCATGGTGGTGCACGCCTGTAATCCTAGTGTTCAGGAGGCTGAGGCAGGAGGATCGAGTTCGATACCAGCCTGAGCTACATAGTGAGTTCCAGGTCAGTCTCAACTACATACTGAGACCCTGTCTCAAAAAACCAAAAAAAAAAAAAAATTGAAGGGCTTAGTTATCATCCTTTCCAGACTTTCAATAATATATGCTTATGCCCAGTGAGAAGCATGCATGGACCAGAGTGGCATGGATGTACAGATGCCACCCAGGGCCCTGCCTAGACACCAGCAGCTTGGGCCCACAGGCCCCATCCAAAGGCCCACCTGGAAAAGAGTTGCTCAGGCATGCAGGCAACAGCCAGAGGCCCAGCCAGATACCATTGGGTAAGGGTATGCAGTTCTTAGCCAGAAGCTTGTGTGGAGGGGAGCAGCATAGGTGCATGCAGGTGCTAGCCAGGCTCCCACTAAGACACCAGTATATTGGGTCCACATAAAAAACAGCTATGCAGGCATGCAGGCAATAGCTACAGGCCCACCCAGATACCATCAGTAAATGCATGCAGACCCCAGCCAGAAGCCCACTCAGACACCAGCAACTCAGGTGCACAGCCCCCAGCCAAAGGACCTCCCAGACAACAGCTACAGAGGTAGGCAGGCTAGAGGCATGTCCAGATATCATCCAAAGTGTGCACTGGCCCCAGCCAGAGCTCTGCCTGGACAACAACACAGCACAGGGATCTAGCAGACCACTATTTTGAACCTAGGAATAGGTGTAATGATGAACAGCAGAAAGAAGTCCTCTCAATGGCTTACTGATAAATGAAGACCAATGGACAAGCAAAAAGTCACCTCAACAAAGGCACAGCAGGCTGCATCTGTTGAAATGAGAAGAAACATAAACAAGTCTCAAATGTAGACATCCATATCATGTAAGGCAACTCCAGGTAGCAACAAGTTGGAACATCTGATACTGAACCATCTGGACTCCCTGAACTGGCAACAAAAGAAGATCTGGAAAGAAATGAAATCAGAAATAATTTCTCAGATAACAGAGATTGTGTCCATAGTGAAAGACCTTATTAATAACTCTAGAGTAGACACAGATGAAAAAATAGAGGAGCTGAGGAACATGATGGAATCCCAACATAGGAAAAGAATGGAATCCATAAAACAGATGCAAACAGATTTCCAAAAGATTAAAAACTCCATTGAAAGTTTATGCAGCAGAATGAGCCTGTGGAAGGACAGAATTTCAGATATAGAACACAGTTTCAATTAGTGATCAAGAAAAGAAAAAGCTCTTAAATATACTAAGGGACTGACAGGCATGCAAGCTTCATCCAGAGTCCTGCCACACCATTGGCAAGTGTGGGCAGATCCTGAGGAGCAGCACTGTGTACCAGAGTGGCATGGCTGCAGGCACATCCCAGTCAGGGCCCTGCACTCGCCTCAGAGGCACAGGCACACGTGCCCAAGCCACAGGCCCACCTAGAAAAGAGCTGCATAGGTGTACAAGCTTCAGCCAGAGACCCATCATACCACTGGCTCACCTGGAAAAGAACTACACAGACACCAATACCATTGATGTGTGCATAGACCCTGCCTAGAAGCCTATGCAGAAAATAGGAACTGGGGTAAACAGCCACCAGCCAAAGGCCCTCCCAGACAATGGCTACATAGGGGCCCAGCCAGAGACATACCCAGATACCATCCCAAGTGTGCATAGGCTCCAGCCAGAAGCATGCCAAGACAGCTGGTCAGCTCAGAGATCTAGAAGACTGTGATTCTAAACCCAGGAATTGGTGTACTTACTGGTGAGCAGCAGAGTAAAAGCTGCTTGGAGGCTTGCTGAGAATTGAAGACCACTGAGTGAGGAAAAAGTTGCCTCAACAAAGGCACAGCAGGCTGCATCTGATGAAATGAGAAGACTCCGAAATAGTCTCAAAAACAGACTTCCAGATCACCTAAGGCAACCCCAAAGGGCAATGAGATGAAACAATCTGACACTCAGCAACCTGGACTCCCTGAACTGGCAACAAAAGAGGACCTGGAAAAAAATGAAATCAGAAATAATTTCTCAGATAACAGCAGATATTATGTCCATTCTACAAGAAGTAATTAATAAATCTAGATTGGACACAGATTTTAAAAAATAGAGGAGCTGAAAAACATTATGGAATCCCAACATAGGAAACAAATGGAATCCATAAAACAGATGCAAATAGATCTCCAGGAGATGAAAATCTCCACTGAAAGTTTACACAGAAGAACAAGCCAATGCAAGGACAGAATTTCAGATATAAAAGATAGGATTGTAAGTAGTGACCACGAAAAGTCATATTTCTTAAAAATAGGAAGTGATCACAAGAAATCAATCCAGCAGCTGCTAGATGATTCAAAAGAGAATAATATACAACTGAACAGAGTCAATAAAGAAACAGGAGAGAGTGCAAACAACATTAAAAAAAAAACGTTCACAGAAGTAATGGCAAAAATCTTCCTAAGCAGGAGAAAGATAATTTGACATATAGCTAAGTGAGGCATATAGGACTCCAAGTACTCATGACCAAAAAATCTGCACATAGGCATATAATAGTTAAGATTCCAGAATCCCAACAGAAGAACAAAATCTACAAGCAGTGAGAGAAAAGAAACAAATCACATACAAAGAAAAGCCCATTAGAATCACAGCAGACTTCTCAACACAAACCCACAGGCAAGAAGAGAGCAGAGTGAAGTATGTCAAGCCTTAAAGGAAAACAGCCTTCATCCCAGATTGATGTGCCCTGAAAAACTATCTTTCAAAATGGATGGAGAAATAAGATACTTTCATAACAAAGAGCACCTTAGGAGCTTCATGAATACCAAACCAGCACTCCAAAATATTTTAAACAATATCTTAGGAAAAGACAATGAAGACTATAACCCCAGGAAGCCCACCAGAATGAATCAATCAGACATGACAAGAAAGTAAATGCAAAGGGATCCAACAAAAAGAAAAAGTCATGAAAAGGATAAGTTAATAAATATCAGTTATAACCATCAAGATTGATGGTCTCAATTCACCAATAAAAATAAATAGATTGGCAGAATGGTTCAAGAAGCAAAATTTAACATTATGCTGCATACAAGAAACACAATACAAATGGAAATTCATAGACTGAAAGTCAAAAGATAGAAAACAATAATCCATGTGACAGGAATCCCCCCACAAAAAAAGCAGGAATAGCTATCCTCTTTGCAGATTAAGTGGATTTCAAACCAACACTGATTAAGAATCAGAAGGATACTATATCCTTGTTAAGGGAACTATTCAAGAGGAAGACATGACAATTATAATTATATAGGCACCAAACACTAGTGTGCCCAACTATATAAAACAAATACTAATGCACATGGAAAATCAAATAAACACGAATGTGATAGTAGTGGGGGACCTCCATACCCCACTGTCACAAACAGATAGATTAACTAGACAAAAAACAAACAATGAAATATCAGAACACAATCAAACTCTTGAACAAATGAACTTAAGAAATATTTACAGAGTGTTACAGCCCACAAAATCAGAATACACATTCTTTTTAGCTGCACATGAATCACTCTCCAAAACAGATGACATATTCACTTATAAAACAAATTTAAGTAAGTGCAAAGGAATCAAAACCTTTTATATTATCAGATCATAGTACAATGAAATTGGAGATCAATAGCAAAAGAAGCTGCAAGAATTTCATAAACACATGGAAATTGAACAACACACATCTGAATAACCAATGGGTCATAGAGGAAATTAAAGAAGAAATCAGACAGTTTTTACAATTAAATGAAAATGAAACACAACATATCAGAATCTATGGGACACAGTGAAAGCAGTCTTACCAGAGAAATTTATAGCAGTGAATACTCATATTAAGAAAACAAAAGGAACTCAATTATACAACCTGGTGGTGTGTTACGGAAGGAATCAGTAAATGACACACAGAAAGGCAGCAGAATGGAAGTAAAATACCAAATTTACTTATCGATAAGCTGTGTCTGGATCAATGATGCACTGGGTTACAACTCTTCCTTTTATAGGGTTTTACAGCCTTGACTTTATTTGGGTGGTTACATTTTATTCTCACAGTTTAAATCACTGTCACAGAATAGTTAATCTTTTCAACCCAGACATAACAGGTTTTTGCAGATGGGGAGTTTACCTTTAAGATTTGCCTAGTTACCTATTTTAGCCCATAGGAAGCGGGTGTTTAGGATCAGGGGAGCAAATGTTAGCAATGGGGTCTTTTATTTAGATACTTTTACAATCAGGTGGCTCCAGTCTCATCAGAACTCAAAACCTTGTCTGTTATCTCAGGGTAAGACCAAATGCCTCATTTAGCAATTAGTGCCTTTGGTGCCTATTAGTTTTGAGTTAAACAAAACAGACTGGTGTTAGAGACAGCAGAAGCCATCTCACATTGCAACACTTTATAGATTTTTGCTATTTATAAAAGTTTTCCCTATCAGTTGAACCTAAAGCTTCTAGAAAAAGAAGAGTAGGACAAATCCAAAACTCATACAAGACAGGAAATTATAAAGAACAGTGTAGAAATTAATGCAGTGGGGACTAAGAGAATGCTACAAAAAAAAAAAATGAATCCAAGAGGTGGTTCTTCAAAAGAATAAACAAAATTGACAAACCCTTAGCCAACCTTATCAAAAAAGAAATGAAGACAAGGGATTTGTCTCAGTGGTTCTGCCACCTGCCTCACAAGCACAAGGGCCCAAGTTCAATCCCAAAAGAAAGAAAGAAAAGGCCCAAATCCATGCAATTAGGAATGAAAAAGGGCAAAGTCACAATGGACCCAGCAGAAATCCAAAGTATCATCAACACCTACTTTGAGGATCTATACAACACCAATAAGATGGAAAATACAGACAAAAGGGACAGATTCCTAGATATGTATGAATTACCAAAGTCGAATGAAGATGACCTAAAAACCCAAAAAGACTCAATATCAATCAATAAAATTGAAAATGTAGTTTAAAACTTACCAACTAAGAAAACTCCTGGTCCTGATGGCTTCACTGCTGAAATCTACAACACATTTATACATAAACTAGTGATACTGTTTAAACTCTTCAATGAAATTGAAAGAGAAACAGTATTCTCAAATTTATTCCTGGAAGCAAGCATCACCTTGATCCCCTCAAACAGACAAAGCCTCAACCAAAAAAAAAAAAAGAACCATAGGCCAAGCTCATTAATGAACATATATGAAAAAAATTATTAATAAGTAGCAAGAAGAATGCAGAAGGTCATGAAGAAAATCATACACCCTGACCAAGTGGTACTCATCCAGGGATACTGGGATGGTTTAACATACACAAATCAATAAATGTAATACACTGTGTTAATAGACCCAAAGATAAAAACCATATGATCATCTCAATAGATACAGAGAAAGCACTTGACAAAATCCAAAGTTCATTTATGATAAAAAAAAGACCTTGCAAAACTTCAGAATAGATGGTCTCTACCTCAATCTGATAAAAGCCATCTATGAAAAACCAACAGTCAATATAATACTAAGTGGTCAAAAACAGAAATCCTTCACACTAAAATCAGGAAGAAGACAACGATGTCTACTATAACCATTCTTGTTCAATACAGTTTTGGAAATATTAGCCACAGCAATTAGATAAGAGAAAGAAATAAAAGGAATCAAGATAGGAAATGAAGAAGCCAAACTGTCATTATTTGCAGGTGACATGACTCTCTATCTAGAAGACCCCAAGAACTCCACCAGAAGTCTTCCATTCTTTTTTTTTTCAGCTTTAATTGAGTTTATTGGTACATTTTAGGGAACAGTACAGTTACATTCATTGTTGGGATCTTGTACCTCTACATGACAAGTCTTGATTCTCATTTTTTCCCCTTACCTCTGCCCTCCCTTCACCCCCCCCTCCCCTCCCCATCTACAAACACTTTATTTTCATCTTTTCATTCTCTCA
>NW_022900944.1:461705-464416 GCF_012274545.1 Fukomys damarensis | reverse complement strand
TGGGAATTGTTACACCTGGTGCCATGTGTCTGTTGCCTAAAATGGCTTTTGCTATTCTAGGTCTCTTATGGTTCCAAATGAATTTTTGGATTTTTTTTTCTAGTTCTGTGAAATATAGTGTTGGAATTTCAATTGGCATTGCATTGAATGTATATAGAAGTTTTGGTAGTATGGCCATTTTCACTATGTTGATTCTTCCTATCCAGAAACAGGGGATATCTTTCCATTTTTTTTTATATCCTCTTCAATTTCTTTTTTCAGAGTGCTGTCGTTTTCAGTGTAGAGATCTTTTGTTTCTTTTGTTAGATTGATTCCTAGATACTTCATTTTTTTGGATGCTTTTGTAAAAGGAATTTTTTCCCTTATTTCTCTTTCTGTGTGTCTGTTATTTGTATATAAGAAGGCTATTGATTTTTGGTTATTCACCTTGTATTCAGATACTCTACTGAATCTGTCAATTAAGTCTAGAAGTTTTTTGGTGGAGTTTTTTGGATCTTCAATGTAGAGTATCATATCATCAGCAAATAATGATAGTTTAACTTCTTCCTTTCCTATCTTTATTGCTTTAATTTTTTTCTCTTGTCTAATTGCTGCAGCTAATGTTTCCAGAACTATATTGAAGAGAAGTGGTGATAATGGGCATCCTTGTCTTGTTCCTGATTTTAACATGAAGGTTTTCAGTTTTTGGTCATTCAATATGATGTTGGCTGATGGTTTTTCATAGATAACCTTTATTAAATTGAGGTATAGACCTTCTGCATATGGCGTACATGTGGTATGAGAACAGAGACAGTCTGAAAGAGGCCCTTCAAATTCTTTTTTTTCTCTCTCTTTTTTCTTTTCCTTATTCCACCCTAAAATTTCTTTCTTTTATCTCTCCTCTCTCTCCAGCTCAGTCTCTTGCTCCACCATATTGTCCCTCATCTCCCGTTTTATTCCAGCTCCTGCCCTAACTCAGACTTCTTCTTTCATTATTTTTTCTTTTTAGGAGGGGTTTCTCTTTATGTTCTTTTCTCCAATCATTTTACCTCACTCATGGCTCTGTACCTTCAAGGGAAGGCAAGGGCCTGTTATTGTTAAGGGGATATATTCTTCTCCTTATTCCTGCACTCTCTCTATCTCCCCTGAAGTTAATAGCTTTGTAAAGATAGTAAGGCAATTCTACAACCTCTGGATTCACTTCAAACCTGCTCTAATTCTTTCACTTATCTAATCCTCTCATTCTAAGTCTAACCCCCCATCCTAAATGGTAAAGATGCTATACTGAAAAGCACATTCACTGCAAACATACTACAGGCTGCTTCTTGAAATTAATTTAATTCACATGCCTTAAAGGTGATACATTAATGACTACCACAAGTGGTCAGTTTGCAAGCTGTGCCTGACCCTATTGGGCTGCTGAATGTATCAATTGGGATAAAGGGTTGTGATTGATTTAAAGAGTTGTTTTCTCTGATATTATGAAAATGAGAATGTCTATGAGTCATTAGAAACTCAAAAGCTAAAACGCAACTATATCAGGAAGATTTAAGTAATACCCAGAAATTAAAGAAGGACAACCCAACCAACAAAAATAAAAATGATAAAACACTTAAGCAAGACACAAAAACAGATTTCCAGTTCACCAATGGCAAGTAGTAGGACCAATGAGGATGAAAAGTGTGATAGTGAACCAACAGGACTCCCTGGACCCATAGCACAGGAGGTAACAAAACAGATCAATCAGGCTCTAGAAAAATTCAAATCAGAAATAATTTCCCAGTTAACCAGAGAGATGATGAGCAAAATGGAAGTCATGATTTGAGACTCTAGAGCAGAAACTGACAAAAAAATAGATGAGCTCAAGACTATGATAGAAGCCATGAAGACTCAGCATAAGAAAGAAATGGAAACAATGAATGCCCAACAGAGGAAAGAAATGGAATCCATAAAACAGATTCAAACAGATATCCAGGAGATTAAAAACTCTATTGAAAGTGTATGCAACAGAATAAAAGATTGCGAAGATAGAATTTCAGATATAGAAGATAGGATAGCAGTCAGTGACCGTGAAAAAAGAGGTCTATTAAAAACAGTAAGGGATCATGAGAAATCAATCCAACAACTCCTAGACGATACAAAGAAAAATAACATAAGACTGATAGGAATTCATGAAAAAACAGGAGAAAACACAAATGACATAAAAAAGCTCTTCACAGAATTAATGACAGAAAACTTCCCAAACAGAAGGGAAGAATTAGACATACAGATAAGTGAGGCATATAGAACCCCAACTAGCCACGATCAAAAAAAATCTACACCTAGACATATAATAATCAAGATTCCAGAAATCCAACAGAAAAACAAAATACTACAAGCAGTAAGAGAAAAGAAACAAATCACATGCAAAGGAAAGCCCATTAGAATCACAGCAGACTTTTCAACACAAACCCTTAGGTCAAGGAGAGCCTGAAGTGAGGTATTCCAAGTCCTAAAAGAAAAGAACCTCCACCTTAGACTGATGTATCCTGCAAAACTCTCTTTCAAAATAAATGGGGAAATAAGATACTTCCATGACAAAATGCACCTGAGAAATTTCATGAACACCAAACTAGCACTTCAAGGAATTCTAAACAATATCCTAGAAAAGGACAATGAAGTTCACAATAACATGAGGCCCAACAGACCAAATCAAATGGCAAGGCAAGAAACTAAAAGGAGATGGGGGAAAA
>NW_022900944.1:415011-460452 GCF_012274545.1 Fukomys damarensis | reverse complement strand
AAGAAGATAAAAACATTTTAAACACCCCAATCACAATCAGTGAAATTGAAAATGTAATTAAAAACTTACCAACAAAGAAAAGCCCAGGCCCTGATGGATTCACTGCTGAATTTTACAAGACATTTAAAGAAGAACTACTACCATTACTCTTCAAACTTTTCAATGAAATTGAAAGGGAATCTATACTTCCAAATTCATTCCTGGAAGCAAGTATCACTTTGATTCCCAAACCAGGGAAAGATACAAATAAAAAGGAGAACTACAGACCAATCTCCTTAATGAATATAGATGCAAAAACCCTTAATAAGATACTAGCAAACAGAATACAGAGGATTATTAAGAAGATCATCCATCCTGACCAAGTTGGATTTATTCCAGAGATGCAAGGGTGGTTCAACATAAGAAAGTCAATAAATGTAATACATTATATTAACAAAGTCAAGGACAAAAACCATATGATCCTCTCAATAGATGCAGAAAAAGCATTTGATAAAATTCAACACCCATTCATGAAGTCTTCCATTCTTAAAAACCAAATTCAGTAAAGTAGCTTGATACAAGATCAACACACAAAAATTAATAGCTTTCCTGTACATGAACAACAAAATCAATGAAAGAGAAATGGGGCAAACAATTCCTTTTGTAAAAGAATCCAAAAAAAATTGAAATGCCTAGGAATCCATCTAACAAAAGATTTCAAAGACCTCTAATCTGAAAACTATAGCATTCTGGAAAAAAGACATTGAAGAGGATATCAGAAAATGGAAAGACATCCCTTACTCCTGGGTAGGAAGAATCAATGTAGTAAAAATGGTCATACTTCCAAAACTGCTATATAGATTCAATGCAATCCCAGTTAAAATCCCAGCAGCATACTTCACAGACCTTGAGAAAACAATTCAAAAATTAATTTGGAACAAGAAGAGACCTAGAATAGCAAAAGGAATTTTAGGCAACAGAGACATCACAGGAGTTACATCCCAAAGTTGAAACTATACTACAAAGCTTCTGTGATAAAACAGCATGGTACCAGGAAAGAAACAGATCAAAGAAACTGATCCCCAAGGATCAGTGGAACAAATTAGAAAATGCAGAAACAACTCCAGACACACTCAGCCACTTTATATTCAATAAAGGAGCCAAATACCTCACTTGAAGAAAGATAGACGCTTTAATAAATGGTGCTGAAAAAACTGGATTTTGATCTGGCAAAGATTACAATTAGACCTATATCTCTCACCATGCCCTAAACTAAAATCAAAATGGATTAATGATCTAAATATTAAAACAGAAACATCAAACTACCTAGAACTCTTGAAGACATTGGTGTAGAAAAAGATTTTATAAACAAAACTTCAATTGCCCATGAACTAGCACAAACAATCAACAAGTTGGATCTCTTCTTATTAAAAAGCTTCTGCACCAACAAAGAGAAACCACCAACAAAGTGAAGAGACAGCCCACAATGTGGGAAAAAATTTTGCCTGCTGTTCCTCAGACAAAGAACTACTATTTAGAATATATAAAGAACTTTAAAAAAAATCAGACCTCCCAAATTTAAAGATCTAATCCAAAAATGGGCATCTGAAATGAACAGACACTACTCAAAGAATTAGAAATAGTAAATAAACACATGAAAAAATGTTCAACATCACTAGTCACTTGAGATGCATATGAAAACAATACTGAGATTCCACCTCACCCCAGAAAGAATGGCTGCTATCATGAAATCAACCAATACCAACCAAATCTTGGTGGGGCTTCAGGGAAAGAGGAACCCTGTTCCACTGCTGATGGGAGAGTAGACTGGTACAACCATTGTGGAAATCAGTATGGAGATACTTCAAAGAACTAGGTTTAGAGATCCCATTTAACCCCGCTATTCCTGCTTGTTGTCTTGTTATCTTCCCTGCTTTTTAGCTCCTCCAAAGAATTAAAAGAATCATACCACAGTGGTATTTGTGCAACCATGTTTATAGCAGCACAGTTCACGATAGCTAAAACTTGGAAACAGCCCAATTGTCCACCAACTGGAAACTGGATAGAGAAAATTTGGGTTTTTAAAATAAATTGGAGTACTACTCAGCCATAAACAATGAGAAATTAGAATCATTTATAGCTAAATGTATGCACATTGTGGTGACACTCTTAAAGAACATAAATAGGACACACATGAAACCAAATATCCATGAAACAAAATAATTTCTGTAGTGTGAGAAACTGAAAGTATAAATAAGGATCAAAGAGTATAATAATTACTGTGAAATAGGAAGAAAATTTGTAAAGGGAAAGCGGAAGTAGGAGCAGTAGGGGAAAGTTAAGAAGGGAATGGAATTAATATGAGATAATGAAAAAATGTACACAAAGTGTTTGTAAATAGGAAGGGGTGGAAGGTTGGAGGGAGGGCAGGGGAATTGGGAAAAAATAAGAACAAAGATGCATTAGGTAAAGGTACAAACTTTCAATGATGAATGTCATAATGTATACCTGAAATGTACCGATAAAATTAATTTAAGAAAAAAGAAGTCTAAAGAGCTCAATGTACTTATCAGGGTCATCTGAACACGTTCCCTGATCTTGTTTGACCTGTTTGAGGTCACTGAGAGAAAAGGACACATGGACACTCATGTGGCCAAATTTGCCATTTACTTCCTTTATAGGATATTGTCCTTGATGGCCTTGAATAAAATCAGATAGGGATGGATATAGCCCAGTATAGGCTTCTGTTAAGGTTGGCTTGAAAGCCTCACCCTCAAGGTAAGGGAGAGGAAGCTCAGGCTCAGTGATAGTGGAAGAGGCTTTGATTAAAGTTGCCTCAGAAACCTCATTCTTAAGGTCCAAAGGGAAAGATGGGAGAGCCTCAGGCTCAGTAATAGTAGATATATCTAACTGTGCCTTAAGGACTAGAAGTGTCCAGTTTTCCTGCGGCTTACATTTACATTTAGTTTTTCAGTGCCAAGATCAAACTCAGGACCTTGCATTTGCCAGGAAGGCATGACAGTACTGAACTACATCCCAGGCCCCTACATTTACATTTTTAACACAAGTAAGAATTATCTCTTCATGCAAAGAAAGCCTAAACAAGGTAATTCTATTTTCCCTCTTTTTAAATCACAGCTGTAGTTGTGAAATAGTATAATCATTACCTCTCCTTTTGTTTGTAGGGGGTAGGCAGGCCATGCTGGAGTACAGAAAAATATTAAACTGCTCTTTTTCAATTTGTGAGGGTCAAACAAGTTGCAGAATTTAAAAATACCTTGCAAAGAAGTAAGAGAATTTGATGTTGTGTTTCCCATCTGTAGTACAAGGGAAAAAACTGGCCTCTCTTTTAATTTCTACTTGATTTCTATATTCTTTCAAGGCATCCCTAAAATGACCTGCTCCAGAGCTGTAAGAGCCTTCTGGACAGTGACCAGAAGATAGGTTAAGTCAGACTAGCCACCCTTACCAACTTGTGCCCATGTTTTCTCTGGAAATACACAACTAAATCCAGCATGTGTTTCCAAAAGCACAAGTTACAATTGATGCTAGCTGCAAAGGTCATGTTTAAAGAAGGATTTATAGCAATCAAGAGACTGAACAACTGCTTTCCAATTCTTTGAAAAAGAGTGAGGGAAAAAAAATCAAAGGGTAGTGGTTGAAGTACCTCCCAACCTGCAACGAGCTCTCAGGTGAAGTCTGCAAGACATTTGTGCTTTCTACCTAATCACCTAGGCAATCTTCCTTAGCAGCAAGACAAGGCTAAATTTCATTAAACTCCATCTTAAAATTTCTGTTTCTGTATCTGCAACACACTTATGAAGCTCACAGACTAAAACTTATACCTATTATCCAGCAACCACAAATTACATGTTAGCAAAGGCACATTTATCAGTTTTTTACATGCAAAGGAAAGAAGGGAAAGACTGACTAAAACCCCTTTTCTCTATTTCTAGCTAGCATATGTAAGGCACAAGTATAAATTCTCTGGTAGCTATTCTACTTGGTAGCTATTCTACCTTGTGAAAGGCAAATAGCTGTTGCAAGCTGCCTCAGACTGACCTCCTGTAGAGAGGGGCAATGTCTCAATAAGGTGGTTTAGGTAGTGGAGGAGTTCTAAAATTAACTGCCAATGAGTTGGAATAAAAAAAAAACTGGGGGAGGGTCTTAATTTAGACTTTTGTTCTAGCAAAGATTTGGCAGGGTATCTAGAAAGTTGTTTTTTAAATGCACCTGGCCCCATAAATGTATTGGGATGTATCTAAAGAGGGGGTCCACATTATTAGCAGAGAAAGAAAAGTCCAAACCTGTCACTTCACCCTGGAACAGAGGATACCAGACCACTGAGAAAGTTACCTCTCACATCACTGAGGAGTGCAGAGTGGAGATTTTTCTGCTGGTTACCTAGTTGGGATGTTGGGACCAAGCTTCCACTGAGGAACCACCAGAGATTTGCCTTGGCCATGACCTCAGTTGTCCTCAGCTCTCACTGTTACTACCTAACTTAGCTGTCTATAATTGGACTATTCTGCTCCCTGGTTTTATGCTGAAATAGAATAGAATGCTAGATGATTACCATTAGGTGATGTTTTCTTCCCTCTTCCTTTAAGAAAGCTTGATATATCTAGGAATTTAAGCCATCCTGTCTGGTTTTTCCACCATTCTCCTTTAGGTCACCTTGCAATTCCCCAGCTTCCTCTTTTTGATCACCTTGCAATTGCCAAAACTCAGCTACTTTGCCTAAGACTTTTTCAAAGCGCCTCTTATGTACACATCCTCCTAGCTTTACACACTGAGGATTACTTCAAAGGCTCAGCAGTCCCGGGAAGGCAAGAATGACAATAAAAGAAATTTCAGTAGGAGGAAGGTTTGCTTTGGCAGCTGTTTAATTGTTCTGTAGATGGGGAGGTGCCTGCTCCAAACCTCAGCAGTGTCCTGGGCCTCACAACTCATTACAGACATTTTCTTCTGGTCTGTTTTCTTTCCTGTTCCTCCTGAGGCTCTGAGTCCCTCCCTCTAGCAAGCTTATATAAATTTCCTGAGGCTTCAGCTGCTCCTGCTTCCAGTGATCCCTTTATCTTTTGCCAACACAAGATTCTCTTAATCTTGCTTTGAGTCAAAATGTCTGCACTCTGGGTGGCAAAGGGAAGCAGGACCTTTTGCTATTTAGTTATTCAACTTATTTCAAAGTTATTCAGTAAAGGAGGAGTGAGCAACTGAACAAACAGCCTACCAAAGGACCTTCCCAACCATGGTGCTCAGGAAACGCTTTGCTACCCCAAGGAATATCCCCAAAACTTACCTAGTGTGCTGTTTTGAACAGGGGAAGCAAATTTAAGAAAACCATAAAAATAAAACTTTGTGTGAATCAAGCTCATTATTGACTGAACTCATCCTACAAATCACCAGTTTAGGACTCTGGCTTGCTTGCCTAAACTGGAATTTTTGTTTTTCCTTTGTGGAACTGGGGACTGAGCCCAGGGAGAACTGAGCTTCATCCCATGCCAAGTTTCATTTAGTTTATAGCTGCATCTTGTTAATTTGCCCAGGCTGTCCTTGAACTTGCTGACCTCAGCCTCCCAAGCATCTGGAATTGCAGGTATACACATTGATGGCTGGCCTGAACCAGGAATTATTGATCCTATTTAGCAATTAGAACCTCCTCCTGCTGTATTTGTTTATTGAAAATACATGTCAAAGGGTGAACCATAAACTCCCCAGGATAAGTGGCTACATAGATATCTGTGGGTGTCTGTTCTTCACTTGAGCCTGGAGGTCTAAGTTAAATACTTACTTCTTTGGATGATGGAGGACTCACAAATCCTCCTTATTTCCCTCAAGATTATGCAAGAAGCTACTAAGTGCTCTTTTGCTGTACCACTCTCAAGAAATCAGGGGCATAGAGGTGAAAATGTTGGACATTCATTTTTAATTTTGCTTCTCCCAGAAACTGTATATCTCTTCCAGAAGGATCTTACACTTGCATTCAAGGGCTACTGCCCTTTTCTTTCCCCCAAATTACTCACACCATGAAATATCAGAGCAGCTAGACAATTGCCAAGTGCCCAAGTTAAAACAACAAAGACCTTTCCTGGGGCCTCCAGCTTATTGATGTGAGGGAGTGTTTCCTAAAACAAGACAATCCCACAGAGCCTCTGCCACCTGCTAAAAATATTTCCTACCTGTGTGATATAATTTGATAAGTAACCTGCTACAGTGGTTTTGTAAATTGCTCTGAATTGGTTAGGGGGTAAATTGTTCTAGTTTTGCATTCTGTTTGTGCTGAGTTAACTAAAAAAAAAAAAATAGGATAATAAGTGATCCAGGTGAAGTTCTACAAGTGTGAAATTAGATCAAGATATGGACAAATCAGGCAATTTCCAAAAGTGTGTGTGTGCTAAGAAAACACTGGAAATATAATAAGAAGGTTAGAAATATGCTCACCAAACTCCTCTAAGAAAAAGTATTATAGGCAGCTAAATTAGATAGAAATTAATAATTAATATACAGTTAGAGAGAGCCTGGACTCTCAAGCAAAAAATAAAGACATCATAATTATGACTAGAGGTGCATCTAAAGAAGGGCCGGCTTTGATATAAAGATGCAATGGCCAGGCCTGCATGCCTCCCTAAGACATAAACAGTAACCTGAGATTATATTATCATTAGCACTACTTGGTCCAGTATGTCCAGATAGCCATCACTTGCCAGGTGGATGACCAGAGCATCTGGGCCCACCTCTTCTCAAAAATTCTTTTGTTCTTTCCATGTACCCTTGCTACATGACTCATTTCTTTAATATTAACTAAGTGGCTATACTTGGAATCCTATAAGAAGTGGTCACTCCATTTGGGACCCCTCCTGGAACTCCAGGAACTACTCTTCTCCCTTTATTTCAGACAAAACTCTCTTAACTTCTTCCTTTGGTCATGACTTCATTTCTTGATATTGTGGTATGACAAACTCAGCACATCTGACATCTAACAGGTTGGGATTTATACTTCTAATATATCAAAATTATTGCATAGTGCTCAAAGAAGTAAAATTTTAGTATAGCCCTTTGGACTGGGTATTTGAACCTTGTCTTAGTTACTTTCCTTGCCACTGAGATTTAAAACCTAACATCCATAAGTTAAAAGAGGCAAAGTTTATTTTAGTTCACAGTGTGTAGAGGTTTCAGTCCATAGTCAGTCAGTTCCAAAGCAGGGTAGCATGCAGGGGAGCATTGCAGAGGAGAAATAGTTCATGGTGTGGTCAGCAGAAGGCAGTGAACTTCCTTCCTGTTTTATCATGTTCAGTCTACAAGCCTATTTGTTGGTGCCAATCACACCCATTGCCAGTTTTCTGTCTTCAGTCACATGCAGAACTATACTAAACCAATCAGTGGACTAATCCAATATCCCATCCATGATCCAGCCATCTCCCAAAGCCCCAGCTATGAGTAAGGCCCTGGGGGGGGCATCTAGATATAAATTATATAAAATTTCCCAGGTATCTTTGAATTAAAAATACTCACCTCACTATGGCCTCAGGAAGATGAGTGCAATTACCCACCAAGCCTTTGTTTTCCTCAGTGAGGTATGATCAGAGCTAAACTGATGTTCAATAAGAACTCGGTCCAACAACCCATGTCTTCTTGCCCTCCCTATCTGCTGGTGATTTTACATCTCACTCAAATTTTTAACTGAAAATTCTAGTGTTTTTAAGGTATTAGTTTGAAGGAGTGCCAACATGTTAGCTTGCCAAGGAGCTCACACATCTGTCTGAAAACCTGGCCCTCAGGAGTTTGAGTGGTTCTTACAGTGGAGAGAGCACTGTTGTTCATCTAATTAATATACATCATCTCACACACTGCTGAGTCTGTATTTAAGATCTATTCTTAGTAACATTTAAAAATACATAAATTATGGTCACCATGCACAATTAAACTCCAGAATTTACTCTTCCTAACTGAAACTTATCTTTCTTTGCCCAGCATCTAGCCCTTTTCCCCTTTGCCCTGCAGTTCTGGGTGACTACCATTCTACTCTCTGCTTCTGTAGTTTGCTTATTTGAGATTCTGCATACAAGTGAGTTCAAGCAGAGTTTGTTTTTCTGTGCTTGATTTACTTCACTTAACAGTGTCCTTCAGGTTCATCTCTGTTGTTTCAAATAATGAGATGTCCTTTTTAAAGGTATAATAGAGCCACTCAGGTGCACGTGCGAGCTCAGTCCCTGGTGGCGCGCCCGGAGTTATCCCCCTGCAGCCATCCCTGCTCCCCGCTAGGGGGCGCGAGCCTTTGAGAGGAAGCAGGGAGGAAGCAGGGAGTTGGTGCCGCCCTGAGGGAGGGAGGGAGCAGGAGGCAGGTCGGCCTGCCCCTCCCTGAGGGACAGCACAGTCAGCCTTGGCAAGGGGCAGGAGAGGGAGGGTTCGCCAGATTCCAGCTCCGCCACTTGAGATGCCTGGGGAAACCTGGACCCTGGATCCCGGAGGCTGGACCCAGCTGAGGGGGCCTAGCTGGTATAATTAAGTCAAGTAGAAGCCAACCACTCTTTTTTGAAAAGCTGATGCAAAGAAGAATAATATAAGATTGACAGGAGTCCAAGAAAAAGAAGGAGAAAGTACAAACATTAAAAAAAAAAAACCTGTTCACAGAAGTAATAGCAGAAAACTTCCCAACAGAGCAAAAGAACTTGACATACAGATAAGTGAGGCATATAGAATGCCAAAGAGTTATGATAAAAAAGAAACCTACACCTAGACATATAGTAATCAAAATCCCAGAAACCCAACAGCAGTACAAAATACTAAATGCAGGAGATAGAGAAAAGAAACAAATGACAGGTAAAGGAAAGCCCATTAGAATCATAGCAGACTTTTCAACACAAACCCTCAAGTTAAGGAGATCCTGGAGTGAGGCATTTCAAGCTTTAAAAGAAAACAACCTCCAACATAAACTGATGTATCCTGCAAAACTATCTTTCAAAATTGATGGAGAAACAAGATACTTTCATGACAAAGAACACCGGAGAAACTGCATGAATACCAAACCAGCACTCCAAACAATTTTTAAAAATATCCTGTAAAAAGACAATGGAGGTCACAAATTCATGAAGCCCAACAGAGCAAATCCAATAGGCAAGAATGCAAAGGGAGAGTGAAAAAAAAAAAAAAGAACCAACAACAGGAAAATAACATGACAATGATAAGTCAATACATATCAGTTATAACCAGCTGTTGCTCAGACAAAGGTCTACTATTTAGAACTTTAAAAAATCAGACCCCCTCCAATATAAAGACCCAATTCAAAAATGGGCATCTGAAATGAACAAATGTTTCTCAGAAAAAAAAAGTAAAAGCAGCAAACAAACATGAAAAAATGTTCAACATCATTGGTCATTTGAGAGATGCAGATGAAAACAACACTGAGATTCCACCTCACCCCAGAAAGAATGGCTGCTATCAAGAAATTAACCAATAACAAATGCTGGCAAGGTTGTGGGAAGATAAAAACCCTTCTTCAATGTTGGTGGGAGTGCAGACTGGTGCAACCACTGCAGAAATCTATATGGAGGTACTTCAGACAACTAAGGTTGGAAATTCCGTTTGACCCAGCTATTCCCCTGCTGGGTATCTTCCCCAAAGAATTAAAAGAATCATACCACAGTGATATTTGCTCAGTTTATAGCAGCACAGTTTATAATAGCTAAAACTTGGAGACAACCCAATTGACATTAACTGGAGTAGTGATAAATATGTGGTTTTTTTTGTTTTGTTTTGTTTTTATAAAATGGAGTACTACTCAGCCATAAAGAACAAGAAACTAGAGATATTTACAGCTAAGTGGATGCACACTGAGGCTATACACTTAAGTGAAATTAATAAGACACACATGTGTAAATACTGATAATTTATCTGGTGTGAAAAACTAAAAGTGTAAATAAGGATCAAAATGTATAATTGATATTGTGTAATAGGGAGAAAAGGTTAAAAAGAGTAGAGGAAGTGGGGGGGGAGAAAGGTAACAAGGGAAAAGAAAAAATATGTAAAAAGGGAAAATATTAAAACAATTTCTTTGTAAACATGGAAGGGTGTAGGAGGTGAAGGGAGGGCTGGGGAATGAGGGATAATAAGAACCAAGATAAGTCTTGTAAAGGTACAAGATCCCAATTATGAATGTAACTGTACTGTATACCTAAATTGTTTTTGTTTTTGGTACCAGAGATTGAACCTGGGTCTTTGTGCCTGTGAGGCAGACAGCATAACCACTAAGCCAAATCCCCAGCCCCTGTATACCTAAATTTTACCAAGAAATTTAATAAAGATAAAGAAGGTATAACAGTGTTGTTATGTATGTACCATGCATTATCTTTACCTATTCTTCCACTGGTGGACACTTAGTTTGATTCCATATCTTAGTGATTGTGATTAATTCGTTGATGAGAATGAGAGTTCAGATGTTTCTTTGAATACTGCCTTTGATAGGGAAAACTTTTATGAATAGTAAAAACCTATAAAGTGCTACAATGTAAAGTGGCTTCTGCTGTCTCTAATAGCAGTTTGTTTTGTTTAGCTCAAAACTAATAGGCACTGAAGGCACTAATTGCTGAATGGGGAATTTGGTCTTACCCTGAGATAATAGGGCACATCAAGGTCTGGAGCTCTGGAGAGACTGAAACCACCTGACTGTAAAACTGTCAAGATAAAAGGACCATTGCCAACATTCACTCCCATGACCCTGAACATCCTTAAATCTGGATTGAAAAGATTAACTATTTTGTGACAGTGGTTTGAACTGTGAGAATGAAATGTAGCTACCCAAATGAAGTCAAGGCTGTAAAACCTTATAAAAGGAGGAGTTGTAACCCAATGTGTCATTGATCCAGGCATAGCTTATGTGTGATTGACCCTTATTGATGAATAAATTTATTTTTACTTCCGTTCTGCTGCCTCTCTGTGTGTCACTTACTGATTCCTTCTGTAACAACTTCATTTTTTTTTTCTCATTGAGTTTATTGGTACATTTTAGGTACACAGTACAGTTACATTCATCATTGGGAACTTGCACCTTTACATGAGAAGTCTTGGTTCTCATTGGTCTATAGGTCAATTTTTTATACCAATATCATGCTGGCTCTTTGTTTGTTTGTTTGTTTTCATACTGGGGATCAAACTTGGGACCTTGCACTTGTGAGGCAGGCTGCAG
Source organism: Fukomys damarensis (assembly GCF_012274545.1). Classification (NCBI taxonomy): domain Eukaryota; kingdom Metazoa; phylum Chordata; class Mammalia; order Rodentia; family Bathyergidae; genus Fukomys; species Fukomys damarensis. Next base: position 449,288 of record NW_022900944.1, on the reverse strand, counting down.
AACCACTGAGCTAAATCCCAGCCCTAGTGCTCTTTTGATTACTGAAGTTTTATAGTATATTTTGAAATCAGGCAGCATGATGCCTTTAGCTTTCTTCTTTTTACTGAAGATTGCTTTGCCTGTTTGGGCTCTTCTGTGGTTCTATATGAATTTTAGGATTGTTTTGTATGTGTGTGGTACTGGAGTTTTGTTATGTCTTGGGTCTAGATGTCCCCTCCAAAGCCTCATGCTGTCATAGGTAGGGCTTTTTGAAAGTGGCTGGATCTAGGATTTGTGCTGCTGGGATCAAGGACTTGATCCTGGGATTGATTCAGGGTGTGGTGCTAGGATGAAGGGTGTGTGATTACTAAATTAGTCCACTGATTGGGTTGGCCCCCACACTAAGCAGGGTAGCCTAGATAGAATATAAAATGAGCAGAAACATGCTGCTATGGTCATTTGTGGATTGTCACTTTGCTTGCTTGCTTTTGCTGTATTCTGCCTGCCATTAACTGCTTCTCCTCTGCAATGCCCCTCTGCCATGCCACCCTGCCTTGGAGCCAACCATGAACTGAAACCTTTACAAACTGTGAGCTAAATAAACCTTTCCTCCCTTAACTTGTGCATGTTGGGTATTTTGTCTCAGCATTAGAAAAGTAACTACCACAGGACTGAACCCATGGTCATTGCACTGAAATATGTTCTCAGACTTTTAAAAACTTTAACACAGGATCTTGCTAACTCACTAGGATAGGCTTGAACTTACTGTCCATCTGCTTCCCAGAGTAGATTACAACCAGGCCTGCGTGAATTTTTGTTGTTGTTTCTGTGAAAAATATCAATGGAACTTTGATGGGAATTGTGTTGAATCTGTAAGTCACTTTGGGTGGTATGACAATTTAACAATAAGAATTCTTCTAAACCATGAGTACAGGATATTATTCCATCCATTTTTCTTTAATTTATTTAATTATTGCTTTATAATTTTCATTGCACAGATCTTTATTCTTCTTGGTTAAATTTATTCCTATTTTATTCTTTTTAAACACTATTATAAATAAGATTGTTTTCTTGGTTTCTCTTGATATTTTGTTATTATTGTATAGAAACACTTCTTTTTGTATGTTCCTTTATTGTATCCTGGCATCTTATTGACCTTATTAATTCCAGCACATTTTAGTGTATTCTTTAGGGTTTTCTATATACAAGATCATGTCATCTGAAAACAGAGATAACTTTACTTGTTCCTTTTCAATTGGAGGCCTTTTATTTCTTTGTCTTCCCTAATTTCACTTGCTAGAACTTCCAGTACCATGCTGAAAAGAAGTAGAAAGAATAGACATTCCTGTTTTATTCCTGATCTCAGAGGAAAAGCTCTTAGCCTTTTATGGATGAATATATGATTAGCATGGGTTTATCATTATGTGATGGTGCTCTGGATTTCTGAGTGCTGGCCTAGGCCCACAACTTGAGTCTTCTGAAGTAGGCCTGGAACCTCATGCTGGAGGGACCAGCTCAGAGCCTAGGACCTTGCAAGTCAGCCTGGCACTAGCTTTCAATGAGAGTGGGCCTGGTGTCATGGTGCATGGTAATGTTCAATATCTACCAAAAGGAGGCTGTCTCCATCTATGCTGTGCTACCCAGACTTGGAGAAGTCTCTCACAGGTGCTGTGAAACTGTACTTTCTGCTCTCTTCAATTTGTCTTTCCTTATTTCTGTGCTACATCCAAATTCTGCAATTTTTCACATGGATTCCTTCAATCTTGTATTGGTATTTTCATGTGGGGGTAATTGTGCATATTGATGTTTCAGTGGAGGGATAAGTACTGGAAAGTTCTCTTAGACCATCTTGCTGCTACCACTGCAAAAGAAATTTTCTGAAGAAGTAATTCAAGGAGCTACTGTTTTTAAACTCAACATATTGACCAATACTGAAAAAGAGTAACATATCAGTTACAAGGCTGGGGAAATTGACACTGTAGGGAAGAAAAAGTAATATCCTTTCCTTACTCATTGCAAACTTTATGAGTAATATCCTACCACAATAGACAGGTTAATAAAAGAAAAGCATGACAGATGTATTTTAATGGTGGTCAGCTGGAGGGGACCTAGCAAGGCCTGTTTCTTCATATTCTTCTTGCCCTTTCTATTGTAATCATTCCTTTCCTCCAGATATAGGGCAGGACATCTGTCACTAGAGGATCTTCTAATGGGAGAAGTTCACAGAGAACTTTCTGTTTGTTTTCTTTGATTTCCCTCAGCTTAAAATATGCAGTATACTGAAGCAACATATCTTGGGGTACTAAGTTTGACCTGGATTGCACTCATCAATCCAACTGGTGGGAGTGAAATAGGTACATTTCTGAACAGAAATTAGGTGATAAAAACTAACCTACAACTGGTATTAAAATGTTAATTATATAAAAATAGTATATTAGTATATCTTTTCCTCCCCATTACAAAGTTCATGGATGGCATCCCTTTAACAAAAGATAGATTAACAAGAGAAAAACATGTCAAATTTGTTTAACCAAAGCTTTATATGACACAATATCCTTTGAAAATCAAGATTAGAGGCACAGATAATTCCATTTTATTCTTAAATTTGTTAATGATGTTGTGCTTGGTGCATATAGTATGTACTAGTATCTATGCTACCTCTATATACTACTAGTGCATATATACTACTATGCTCAAATATCATAATATACTTACAGAGTAAAATCTACTAACTATATTAGTATATTAATATAATAGTTATCCTGATTATATATTACTATTTAAATGCACTAATTTGTCCAAGCAATTTTACTTGTATGGATTTATGGTAAGGAAATAATTAGAACTTGTTTAGTAATGTTTATACAAACAAAATATTCCATCACAATATAAAAGACAAAAATTGAAAATAATCTAAATGTTTAAAAAGAGAAGATTAGTTATACAATCATTAAATATCTATGGAGTAAAACACTAGTTCTTTAAAAATCAATCCACAGATGATTTGAAAAAAATGTTCAACCTAATGCTAAGGCTACACATTATATGAAGAGTGGCAATACTAAGTATCCTGCAGCATGCACAACAAAAAGTTTTCTTTGGGAGAAAAATTCATTTATAGTAATTCTTTTGATTGAATTTTGTTTGAAATTCTACCTGCCCTGAGTATCTATTATATAGTAAATTTTTTTTTCTTTTCAGTGAGGGGGATCAAACCAAGGGTTTCTGCAAGATAGACAAGCAATCTACCACTGAGCCACATTCTTGGCCTAAAATAATTTTAATAACAATAAAAAGGAGCAAAAGAGCCCTAATCTAGGTGTACTATCCAACTTTTCAGAAGTCCACTAGAGATCCTATAATTATTTTACAAGTTAAATTTTAAATAGCTTTACAATCAAAGATAAATCCTTGAGCTGATCATATTCCTCTATTCTCTGCCTTTGAGCTATTATCTCTTTCCAAGAGATATGAGTGACTCTCATCTACTCCAGTGTCCCCAATGAAGAGCTAAAGTTTTAGCAAATAACCAGCCAAGGAAAGGAAGTATCTTTAGATGTTTGAATAGAGATGACAGATTTCTCTGCTCTCGTCTTTTGCATTTCGGAAGCTACATGTATAAATCACATACTGCCTGACTGCCCTTTAATTATGGGTGCTCTGATCAGAGCAATTCATAGCACAGCAACTGAAGAATTATTAAAGAGTCAGTAAATTAGTAGAATTTAAATAGCCAGTTACAAGAAAATATTGAAAGAGACACTTCAAACCAACAAGGGATGTTTATTATTATAAAGGAACTGATTACCCAAATTCAAGATACACTTCAAATACACAACAAATACACAAGATACACATCAAATTTTAGAGGTGATTTCTAGAGGCAAGAAAGCAGGAACATATTCCATTATTTTCTCTTAGTTTTTTCCCCAGAAACATTGTTTCTAATTAGGAACTTCATCCAACAGTCCATGAGCATTTTCCTTTTTGTTTATTAAAATCATAGGATTGCTGCTTCCTTTTGTACCATTTTGGAAAAAGGACCATCAAGATCCACTTGCAATGATATATTGTTATATGATCCTGTTTCATGGACATAGGGGTACAATGGACAAAGAATAAACACAGGATGTTTTCCTCACTCTCAATTGTTTAGTGCTAAAATAGCACACTGATTAAGAGCAGTTGATATTGCAGTGATAGGCATATACACATTTATGTTCTGCCTCATTTTTAGGTCTCCAAGAAATCTGTGTGTAAGCAATGGAATTCTGGACTTGAGTACTCTCTTCTTTATTAGGTGCTAGGAATAGAAGAGTGAGTGAAGTTCTCTGGAATGCCATGTGAGATTTTTAAATCAGAGCTTAAAATTCTAGCTTATACTGTTGCTGTGGCTTGTGTCTTGATGTCTCCCCAAAGCCTCACACAGTTATAGGTGGGGCTTTTCCAGAGGTGACTGGATCTACAGTGTGTGACACTGGGTTTGATTCATGGTGCAATTCTAGGATCAAATTACTAGGGTGAGTAGCCTGGATAAGATATAAGGGACAGAAAGCTGTGGTGGTCCCTTGTTTGCTATCTTCTGCCCACCATGAACTGTTTCTCCTCTGTGATGCAACCCTGCCTTGGAACCAGGTGATTATGCACTGAAACCTCTACAAAATGTGAGCTAAACAAAGCTTTCTCCCATCAACTTTGGGTGTCAGGTATTTTGTCTCAGCAATGAGAGAGAAGTAACTAAGACAACTGTGAAAAAAACACATGTTCACAGTAAACATTTAAATGTGTTCATAGAGGCAATACATAAGAAGGTTCTGGAGTTAGATTGGTTCAATTACTTGCTTTGCATTTTATTTGACATGTGATGTTAATCTACATGGGTTTTAAACTACTCAGATATAAAACTGTGTATGAGAAAGTCATAATATGCATAAAGTCTTATCATGTATTTTATAATATAGTATCCAATTTATTCCCTGCAATTATCCCAGGAGGAAGGTAATGTTATTTCTAATTTACAATTAGGAAACAGGGTTAGAAATGGAAATGCCCCATCCTAAATAATACAGAATAAAGACATCTACTTTCTGATTCATAACTTTTTGATCTTTCAAAAAAAAAGCCCATAAAATTTTTTCTAAGCAATCAGCATTAGAAAAAAAAAAAAAAGGTTAGGAGGAAGATTTGCAGACTACTACTGCTTGTCAGTAACCCAAGCTTCTGCTTTTGATTAAACTCATAGACAGGAGTGGCCTGTCCCTGGCCCACCCCATCCAACCTCATAAACATCTGAGAGAAAAGGAATAGTCAGCTAGTCTTGATAAGGTCCCTCTCTGCTTGATCCCAACCTGTCTGGGCTGAGAATATTGCAGGAGGGCTGTGCAGAACACTGTCTTCCTCCATGGCCAAGATGGTGGCCCTCTACTTGCAGATGTGTATTGAAGCAATCTAAACTGGCCCACATGCATTAGGAAGCTCTGATTCTACCTAATGGAAGAAGATTCCACACATCACTAGGCAGAACATTGTATTGGAGTGAAAAAAGTCCTGTGTGAACAAAAAGTAGATGTAACATAAAACTAAGATTTCAATGTGATCAACTTAAGAAGTTCAACTTTGAATGAATTCCATGAAACTCACTTTCCTCTGTGTGTTTCTGAATATTTTCATGATGCTAGCCTGAATATCAACTGATTTTATTGTCTTGTTATTCTATTGGGCCCCTTCCCTGAAATCTCTGTTATTTAATTCAGGGTCTTTGAGAAATGTGAAATTTGTGATATGGGATTTTTCTAATTATATTATGGAGTGATCCCATTTCCCCCTTAAATGCTTTTAAAAATTTGGGGCAGGCTGGGGATTTAGCTCAGTGGTCCTGCCACCTGCCTTGCAAGCACAAGGTCCTGAGTTCAATTACCAGTACCCCCCCAATTTTTTTCCTTCTAGATGTAATTCAGTGGATAGCAGTATAAGTTTGAGCTTCAAAGTAAGACAGAATTGTGTTTTAATTTCAGCTCTAACTGTGGGGTCTCAGACAATTTAATTTACTTCTTTTGTGTGTTCAATCTCTTCATCTGTAAAAAAGTGACAATATTTGTGTGTACCTCACAGAATTGTAAGGATTTAAATGAGATAATGTATATAACATGTTCAATAACTCCTGGTGAACAGTTATCATTTTAAAATGTTACTACTGTGACTATTCATCAAGTATTTATTCATTCCCTACCAATGGCGAATTACATAAAGCAATAACATGGTTCTTCTGAGGAAGACTAGGTGGCCAGCACTCGATGCTTAGTAAGTACTGAAGAACAATTAGTTAAGTCAAAGAGAGGAAGTGCTAAAAATCCAACTTTAAGCTGATATCCTAACAACAGAAAGCTCCCTATCTAGAAGGATCAATTGATTTGAGAAAATAACTATATAAAATTTTTTCTACTATTTAATAAAAGAGACAAACCAAAGGAAAATTGTCAAAAGCTTTGGACACAAAACTCACAGAAAGAAGTACACATAATAAGAAAAATGAATTTATAAAGATGATGTAAAAACAAGAACTACACACTTGCTACTTTATGGATTTTTTAAAGCTTTCTATGGACATGTATTATTTTAATAATTATTTTTAGATTATTATTTTGTATCAGTCACTTTCCTGTTACTGGGACAAAATATCTGACACCTGCAATTTCAAGGAGGAGAGGTTTCTTCTGGCTCACAGTTCCCAATGGATTCAGTCCAAAGTTAACTGGCTCAAGACAGAAATAGCATGTGGAAGAGGGCCTGGTGGAGGAAAGCTGCTTATATCACAGTAGCCAGGAAGCAGAGAGGGAAGGGAGGAGAGGGGATGAGAAGATATCCTTTCAGGTCACACCCTCAGTGACCCACCTTTAACCAGGCTCTACCCCCTAATACCGCATTCAGCTCCTAAATTCAATAATGGATGAATCTAGTGGTGAGTGTAGCACTCCCATGATTCAATCACCTTCCAAACCTGAGAATTTTGAAGAACATTTTAGATCTAAACAACAAAATTCTTCCCCTGGGCCCCAGAAGGCTCATGCAAAATAAATTTGGTTAAATCTTAGCAGTTTTAGCTTTGCTAAAAAAAAAAGTCCAAGTACAGAGTCTTCTCTGAGACTTAAGAAACTCTTAGCTGTAAGCTTCTGTAAAACCAAAGAGAAAATCAAACATGTCCAGTGAACAATGGTACAGGGTCAACATTCTCATTAAAAAATGGATAGAAGGATTACAAGGAAGTAGACTAAAGCAAGACCAAAACTAGCAGAGAAAACATTAAATTCTGCAGTTCTGTATTGGCATCTAGGCAAATTGTGGTTACATGTGAATTCTAAAGGGATTGGGAGCCTTGCCTCTATGGCATTGCCAGTTGCAGCCCATATGGCCTTTCACTTGGCTGGATCATCACTATTTGAGGCTCTTCACAGGAGACTGTCCATACTCCTGATATTTCTAACTTCCTAGCATCAGCTATGCACCTTTGGATTCATTTTTAATAGCTTCATGCCCTGCCCTCTCAAGGGCATATCGTTTGAAATCAGTGTGGAAGACTCCATTACCCCATATCTCCTGCATTCTCCATGTCTGAAAAACCAGCACCATGTGGATGATACCAAAGTATGCCAATAGCTCACAGTAGCCAGACCCCATTGGATCATGGCTATAGAGGCCTGTAAGTGCCTGGATGACTGAGCCCCATGAAATAACCCCAGAAAACCAATTCCACAGCCAGCCCTTCTTCAAAAAGGAGCTCAGTGGCTCTCTTCTTGAATAAATGATTTAAAAGTCTATACCTTTGGGCCAGAGAAGGGTGGGGTCTTCCCATTTACTGAGATAACTTCAATCTTTATTTTCTATTGTCACGATTTGGCTTCTTTTTAATACTAATCTTTTTTATCAACCATGCTTTCCATGGCCCCAACTTTGCAGGCATTTCATCTTTAATAAAACCACAAAGTTTTCAATTTATTAGCTCTGTTTTTTGCTTCTGATTTTTACTGTAGATCTGGCTAAAAGCAGCCAAAATTACTGATTCCAGAGCCTGAATATTTTGTTGCATTAAAATTTTCTCTACAAAATCAATTAGTTCACTACCATAAATTTTAATCTTTTGTCCCAAGACATAGGAAAAATGAAGACAGATTTTTCTGGGGCTGGGGGTTTTAGTTCAGTAGTGCTGCCACCTGCCTCGCAAGTGCAAGGTCCTGAGTTCAATCCCAGGTACCAAAAAATAAAAATAAAAAAAATAAAGAGAGAGAGAGAGAGAGAGAGAAATTTTCTGCCATAGTGCAATACACATCACCTCTAGCCCAATTGTCAATGGAACCTTTGTTCCCAACTGAAACCTCCTGAGAATGCTTTTACTGTCAACATTCCTATCAGCATTCTGGTCTTCTGAGTTCCAACCAGAATCACTCATCAAGTTTAGCTTACACCACTCTAGGACTTCTCTAGCACACATCTTCAAATCCTTCCAAATTCTTCCCATACACAAGTTCCAAAGTCTTCTGAACTACATGGCCAGGTACGGTCCAAGCAATGAACCCATTCTTGCTACCTATTCTGTCTTACACCCATTCTTGTCACTGGAATAAAATATCTAATGTCCTTGACTTAAAGGAGAAATTTTTATTTCGGTTTAAAAGTTTCAGTCAAAGTCAGCTGTCTCCTAGGCATGAAAAGCCCATGTGGAGGAAAGCTGCTCATCTCATGGCAATTGGGAAGCAAAGAGAAAGAGCCAGGAAGCACACCCTTCCATGTCACATCCCCAGTGACTCACCTCTAACCAGGCCCCATCCCTTAACATTATATTCAGGTACCAAACTCAACATGATCCAGTAACTGTCCAAACACATGGGGGGGTGCATTTTAGAGCTAAACCATAATATATTTCTATAGAATTGGGCCTTAAAATATCCATAAGTGAAATAGACATGATATTCTTTTCCAGTCCTTTGCTTACAAGAAAAGACATGTCTAAGATTTGTCATAATCTGGCTGTAAATGGTGGGGGGCTATGGAAGTCATTTCAAAATATAACTCTTGGTAGGACAAATGGCTTGGGCAAATTTAAAAGCACAATGTAATGTCACACCTCTTAGGATGGCTATTATAATCTACATAAAAGATAAAGTGTTGGTGAGAATATGTAGAAAAGGGATCCCTTGCCCGCTCTGAGGAGGAATGCAAATTAGTACAGCCATTGTGAAAAAAATATGGAAGTCTCCCCTAGCATAAAAAATAAAACTACCACGTAATTCAGCAATTCCATTACTTTGTATATAAGCAAAGAAAATGAAAGCAGTATGATGCAGAAACATATGCAACCCCCATGTTTACTCCACCACTCTTCACAGCAGTCATTTTATGGAATCAAACTGTGTACATTAACAGATGAATGGGTGAAGAAAATGTGGTTTACAGACCATATGGGATGCTATTAAGCCACAGAGTGATGAAACTGCACCACTTGCAGCAACATGGATAAACCTGAGGACATTTTGCTAAATGAAATAGGCCATAGGTAGAATGAAAAATATCACATGCATTCACATATACATGGAATCTTTAAAAAAATTTGACAGAATATGAAAGAATGATGGCTTGCAAAAGCTGGAGAAGGAGTAGTGGGGACCCAGGGGACAGGTACAAGTATTTGTTAGACAGGAGGAGTTACTTCTGGAGTTCTATTGTATAATAGAGTAACTACAGTTAATAATAATGTATTTCAGGCAGGCATGATGGTACACACCTATGATCCCAGCACTCAGGGAGGCTGAGACATGAAGAGCTGAAGTCTAAGCCTAGGCTGGGGACCTATCCCAAATAAAAAATTAGAAAGTTCTGGCAATGTGGTTCAGGGCCTGCTGGGTTCAATACCCAATAATGTCAAACAAACAGACACAAACTATTGTATAACATCAAAATGGCTAGCACAAGATTTTCAGTATTTCACCAAAACATTTGGTATTGTAGATAAACAGAATGTGAAATCATCATTGTTGAGTAAGGAAGACAAAAGAAGGAGTGAATGTTGGTCACATGGCTCTAAACTGACAGTCAACTAGGTGGGTGGGAGATGCTGACCAGTTCCCAGAACAAGTCTTATTCCACTAATGTCTATCAGAATATCACTCAAGCATTTCATTAGGGCATGCATTTATTTCTTCCTAGAATGAATTTGTAAATTAAATCAGAGCCAGAAGAGATTTGGAATAATTTTTATTTTTATTTTTATTTTTTTATTTTTTTGTACTTTTCCTTCTATAGTATTTCTCTCTTTTCAAGGAGTTACCTGATCTAGAAACCTGGAAGTCAAAGTCATTTTTGCATTTTCAGGTCCACTCATAAGTCCTGAGTCCTAGCTCTTAAGCAAATCTCTCCATGTGATGTCCTCTTTTCTAACATTGAAACCACTCCTTTACTTGATGCCCTGACCAAGTATTTTCAACTTTGGACTCCTAGAGTAACTTCCCAGTTGTCCTATATGACTTTAAATTAAAATAGCCTCAACAACATGTAAATGTATCACTTTTAAATTATCAAAATGTTGCTGATATTTATTACGTGTTTCCTGGTTCTCTAATTGCAGGTTTTTGCTTTTATACTTCATTCATTTAGTATTTTAATATTTATTTTAATATTGTATTTTCATGAGTTCTTTTTGAAGATAACACTGATGACTGAGGAAAAAATGTTTTAAGTTTGGATAAATCAAAGTTGCCCTATAAAAGCCATCAAGCCTTGAATGACTTTGATGTCAGGAAACATAATGTGTTATAAGAGTACTAAAAGAAATGTTGGAAACTGAAGCATTCATTCCATGCAGTTGGGAGTGAAAACAGATTCTTGTGGTCAATATTTTCTGGGTGGACTGATAACAATTCGAGTTCATGTCTATATGGTATAATTGATGTTACAACTATTAGTTACCTCGCATGGACAATAATTTGCATGATAACCACACATACCTAAGGCAAACATCTCCACAACATCCTCCTTTCTGGGTAAATAAACACCCTTGCCTGGATATGACCATTCTGTAGGGTTTTAATGAGTTGACCACCTACCCCCCACTCTCTGCAGATAGACCCCAGGCCTGGTCAGTTAGAATTTCCCACTTCTTGGACCACCATGCAGTGTTAAATAGATGGCCAAAGCTGAGTCTTCCCTGGAACTCTGCTGTGAACGTCACATGAAAAAAAATCTAGCTGGGATTGCTCAGTTGGTTAGATACGACTGTTAGAGTGACTATTAGCTTTCCATTAGGAAAAGCAAGACAGTCACCATGATCACACTGAGCTCTTGGATCAAATCATGCCTCAAGCTTCTTCACAGCTTCCCATCTCAATAAGTTGTAGGGGAAGGAAACTTTCCCCAAAACTTCTGAGAGCTTGATACTTGAGTTAATAAACTGACAGTAGACAGAATAATGGGACAAAATGTACTATCCTTTGGATCCTGAATACTCTACCAAAGGCCTTTGAATTGAAGGCTTGGTCCCCAGCCTGAGTTGTACTGGAAAATAGTAGAACCTTTAGTGGGTGGAGCCTACTGGAGAAAAGTTAAGTCATTGGGGGGGTATCCTCAAAGATAATTATGGACATATGTTTCTTTCTCTCCTTGTTCTCCAGCTACCAAGAGGTGAGCAGCTTGTTACACCTTATTCTTCCTCCATGATGTGCTGTCTTAGTACAGGGCCCAAATCAATAGGGCCAAGCAACCATGGATTGAAACCTCCAAACCCATGAGCCAAAATAAGCCTTTCCTCTTTTCTAAGTTGATTAGAACTAACACCCAAGGTATGCACATTTGTTACATACATGGAGACATCTCATGAAAGAAAAGTAAGTACCCCCAAACCCAGTGATATTTAGAGGTTTTATAGCTTCCTCATGAGGGAGGGGAGAATAAATGTGCAGAGGAACATAATATTGATTATCCCCAAAGCAGTCTATGAAGACTTAACCCACAATTGGCTTGTTTTGAGAAGTGATTCTGGCTGAAGCCTATGTGCTGAGATCAGAGTTACTTGCACCCAAATTCCATTCCCACACCTAAAACCTTCAAACTAGAAGGAAAATGTTCTAATTGCAGTCAGATATTTTGTCTATTCTGTTCTTAATTTGAGAATGCTTTGTCTTGTCCTTTATGAGAGTTGTTTACATTAATTTCCATAGAAACCACACATGTTGACTTTACCCCAACTGACTGCCAATAAAAGTTGGTGCCTGAGACTGTAATGCACCTTTGTCAGTTACACTGGCACTGGCTGTCCTGGTACCCCACTTTTCTCTCTCTTAGTTCTGCTTCATAGTGTATCCTTTTTCTCAGGCCTGTGTCATGTACTGGGCAGGTGGGTACTGAAACCTGACTACAGGGATCTCCACCAGAAATGTAGGTTATTTAAGGTACAGTAAAGAATAGAGACAGCCTAGGGCAGTCGGCCTAGCCATAGTGTCACTCCTAGTATCCTCTTCTGTGGCCTCAGTTTTAATGTTCTCTGACTGATAAGATTCTGAGGGGAGGATTAATGATAGCTGTGCTCATTTGGGAGAGTCCACCTCTAACAGGTAGGAAGAACTCAAAACCTTTGTGTCCACTGTTCCCCAAGTGCCTTTAGTTCAAGGTAAGTAGCATAACAGTGCGGCATACTGTGTGGTGGCATTTCCTGAACTCCTTTAAGACAATAACTTTTCTTCTTAAAACAAAAATCATCATGTTGATATACGTTTCTCACTCTCTTCCATGGATCCATATAACATACATCCTCCAAATAAACTGAACGTTATATGGGAGCACCTAAAAGCAGAGACATTCCTTCCAAGGTTTTTAGAAATGGAATCTAGAGACATCTGTTAAAGTGTTTATCAAGCAAAAATGAGTCACTGTACAACTAGAATAACAAGGGAATAGCCACAGTTTGTGAGGTCCACATGACACAAAATCCAAGGGAACTCGGAGAAGGACCTGCACGTGTACTGCATATTAATGAGTGGAGCCTGCAGTAACAGTCCTCAAGGTGCATGTGCCTTATCTGTAAGATGTCATATTTTACTTCAGTCCTGACCTTATTCCTCAGCCTCCACATCCACCCCTCCCTTTAGTGTCACCCCCAATGGGAGTGCTGGCCTGGAGTGAGGGTCTTAGATGAGGTGAGATAGCTGTTTTGAACATGACTTGATAATTTTTAGAATTGAAAATTTAATTACTTTAGGGCAACTCAACATACCCGAGTCAAAACACCTGTACCAAAGCAGTAGTTTCAAAGAACCAAGTATCTGCTTCCTCTTTACTTCTGGCCTGGCTCTCTTAAGTTTCCATCCAGCCTCTGAGAGATTTTCACAAGGTGCTGATCTGATCTAATCATGGCTTTGCTTTCAGTCTTTCTGGATTCTGTTTCTCTCACTCCCAGCCCTTCCCAACTTGGCCTTTTAGCTTTACATAGCTCCCTGTGTACACATGCATCGTGCCTCTATGCCTGTACAAATCCCTTCCTCTGCTTGGAGCCCTCCTCTCCAGTCCTGCCTGATAAAACTCAACATCTTGTGCTGCTTCCTCCAGGAAGGACACCTGTGTCTCTAAGGCAGAAGTAGGTGAAAGATTTCCTGCCTTCAGATCCCATGGCACTCTGCACTAATCCTCTAATACCACTCTTATTCAGTGGATTTATTTACTCTCATATTTGTCTCTCTTACTAGATACAGGATGCATCTTTTTTCTTTGATCTCTTGAAGTCATCATAGTATTTCACAGAACAACCATTCCATAAATGTTTATTGGATGAGTGAATGAAAAATGAATGCACAAGTGAATAAATAAACTATATATTAAATTTTAAAAAGCAAGCATGTCAAGACAGTAAACCTGAGGCTTCTCTTATCGATGCACAGTTCCTAGTTTGTTCATGTAAAATTTCAAGCTGCCACACTTTTCTGTCTTCCACACAGAGAGAAGGGAAGTTTGTGTTGCTCTCTGGGGTGTGGGAAGAAAGTTCTGTTCTTTAATTATACTTTCAGGCCATGATAATTTGACAAATCTTTAAGAATTCTAATCTTAATTAGGTAAGATGTTTCCTGCATATTAAATGAGATAATACATGCAAAATACATGCCACAAGTAAGCATTAAAATATTAGTTAACATTGCCATCATCAGTATTGTTACAGAAGAACCATGTTGATTAGGTTAATAGCAGTAACACAGGTTGCAAACACAGGATTTGGAGTGAAATTGCTTGGATTCATACTATTTCCACCACTTGCTGGGTGTTGGCCTCTTAAAAGTGGTTTACTATTTTCCCAGTCTTGGTTTCCTAATTGTAAAATGAAGATGTATTCATCTCACAGGTATGTGTCTTAAAGATGTTTGTTGATGATAAATGCTATGACTTAAAGGAATGGTGACAAAGAGGAAGAGGGGACTGTAGCAGGGCTATATTCTAAACCAGTTGATCAGGAGAGGCTACAGGGAGCAGATGACACTGAGTAAGGATCTGACATGGGAAGAAAGCAAGGTGGAAACAAAAGCAAAGAGATCTAGGTGAACTGTACCTAGCACAGGAAAGTATCATGGAGACTGAGAGGTGGAGAGAAGTCAGAGGTGAGGGCAGAGCTAATAGTGCTGGGTAAGGACTCTTCCTTTTCTGAGTGAAAGCTCCTGCAAGGAGGGTTCTGAGCAGAGCCAAGCTGTGACCTGAACCACTGGGGATGGCTGAGTGAGGACAAGGATGGAGGCAAAGGGCTTTAGAATAGTTCAGTGTAGGGGTTAAAAGTATCCTTAAGGCCTCAGATCAAGACATTTTTCCTTCCATCCCTCAGGAAATGGCTACAGTGTACTTATATTTTTAGCATTTCCAGCTGCTGGAAAATCATTATACTTACTTATGGCCCTATAGTGTGAATTGCGACTCCTTTCCTTTACTGTGTGCAGTGTACAACCTGCACTGCCATCTGTGTTGTTCCTGAGAAAGGGAAGGAACAGGTGGGAGTCTAGGATTTTGGTTAGCAACTGGAAGGAGAAATGTCCATAAACCTAAAAGGGTAGGACTGCAGGAAATACTTGGGGTAGAGGGAGACAGGAAATGTTAAATCTGAGACATGTGACATTGAGGTTAATAAAAGGCCCTTTCTTATTTGATGGTACGGGAATTAAAGTAATTAGTACACATGCACATTAAGAAAGTTTCTGCTAGTTGCTAAATGCAAGACATTATTCTGAGGCAAAATGAGGTCCTATGGTTTCACCCCATTCCAGTATTACCATCATTGTGAGAAGAGAAGACACAGACAAACACAGGGACAAGCATCTGAAGACCTAAGCAGACCATGGGCACTCAACAGCCAAAGAGAGAGCTTGCCATGCATTGCTCCCAGACATCTAGTCTCCAGAACTGTGAAACATGAAGCCCTGTTAAATGAGCCAAAAAAGATAGAAAATAATAATAATAATACTATTATTATTATTGTAAGGTCATTTGAATTTCAGTATATGAATTTAATTTAGTGGACATGTATGTAGATTTATAATTGTATGTGCATATATGTAGACATGGAATCATTCTCTAAATGGTCATTTTCTAGGCTTCCTAGTCCCTAATATAACTCAAAAATTTTAACCTACAATTATCTATTATTAAATTTAAAATATTATTTTATCTTTTAATATGTTACTTTAAATATAAGCATAACTGTAAATATATGCATACTTAAATAAATATATATTTTAAATGTGTGTGTTAATTAAATAAAATGAATATGTGTTTGGGGTTTTGTTTGCCTTGCAAAATCTCTTCTCTTCTCCTGTGGCACACATGGGCTGTTTTGTCTACATGAAAAAATAATATACAAATGAAAAAGTACATTACAATTGAGTCAATTATCTTTCAGAATGTCTTTTTCTTTCTAAGCAGACCTGAAAAATGAGGACTGCCCATTCATGATAAAAACCCTAAGAAAATTGGAGTAAAAGGTCATTATCTCAACCTCATTAAGGCTATTTATTAAAAACCAGCAGCCAACATCATACTAAATGGTCAAAAATGGAAAACTTTCACATTAAAATCAGGAACAAGGCAAGGATGTCCACTATCACCGATCCTGTTCAATATAGTTCTGGAAATATTAGCCATAGCAATTAACAAGAGAAAGAAATAAAATGAATAAATATAGGAAAGGAAGAAGTTAAACTGTCACTATTTGCTGATGATGATACTCTACATAGAAGACCCAAAAAACTCTGCCAAAAGACTTCTAAACTTAATTGACAGATTCAGTAGAGTAGCTGGATACAAGGTCAACACTCAAAATTCAATAGCCTTCTTGTACACAAATAACAGAATCACTGAGAGAGAAATTAGGGAAACAATTCCTTTCACAATAGCACCCCCAAAATGAAATGTCTAGGAATCAGTTTAACAAAGGAAGCAAAAGTCCTCTACATTGAAAACTGCAGTGCTCTGAAAAAAGAGATCAAAGAGGATATAAGAAAATGGAAAGAGATCCGTTGTTCCTGGTTAGGAAGAACCAAGTTAGTGGAAATGGCCATACTACCGAAACTGCTATACAGATTCAATGCAATCCCAACTGAAATACCAACAGTACATTTCACAGAACTTGAGAAAATAATCCAAAAATTCATTTAGAACCAGAAGAAACCTAGAATAGCAAAAACAATTCTAGACAACAGGGACATGGCAGGGGGTATCTCAATCCCCAATTTAAAACTATAATACAAAACCACTGTGATAAATATAGCATGGTACTGGCAAGAAAACAGACCCAATGAAGTGAGGGTGGAGACAAGGGGAAAAATGAGTACCAAGACCTGGCATGTAAAGGTACAAGATCCCAGTAATGAATGTAACTGTACTGTCTACCTAGAATGTACCAATAAGTTCAATTAAAAAATAAAAAGAAAACAGACCCAAGAATCAGTGAAGTAGATTAAAAGATGCAGAAACAACTGCAGAGATACTCAGCTACCTCACCTTTGACAAAGGAGCCAACCATCCTCACTGGAGAGAAGATAGCCTCTTTAATAAATGGTGTTGGAAAAACTGGATTTCAACCTGTGAAACATTAAAAGTAGACTCCTATCTTTCACCATGCACTAAACTAAAATAGAAGTGGATTAAAGATTTAAATATTAAAACAGGGACACTAAACTTGCTGGAAGATAATTTTTGCAGAACTCTTGAAGACATTGGTATAGGAAAAGACTTTATGAACAAAATCCTCAGTGGCATGGGAACTTGCACAAACAGCAACTGGAAACTTATCTTTTTAAAAAGCTTTGCACTGCAAGAGAAACCACCAACAGAGATAAGGGACAACCTCCAAGGAGGCAAAAAAATTTTACCAGCTGTTCCTCAGACAAAGGACTACTATCTAGAATATATAAAGAACTTAAAAAACTCAGACCTCCCAAATATAAAGACCCAATTCAAAAATGGGCATCTGAAATGAACAAATAATTCTCAGACAAAGAAGTAAGAGCAGCAAATAAACATATGAAAAAATGCTCAACATCACTGGTCTTTTGAGAGATGCAGATGAAAACAACCGAGATTCCTCCTCACCCCAGTAAGAATGGCTGCTATCAAGAAATGAACCAATAACAAATATTGGCTGGGTTATGGGGAGAAAGGAACCCTTCTCCATTGTTGGTGAGAATACAGACTGGTGCAACCACTATGAAAATCAATAGGGAGATACTTAAAAAACAAAACAAAACTAAGATTAGAGGTCCTATTTGATCCAGCTATTCCTCTACTTGTTATCTTCCCAAAAGAATCAAAAGAATCATGCCACAGCAATATATGTGAACCCACATTTAAAGCAGCACAATTTTTAATAGCTAAAACAGCCCAGTTGCCCATCAACTGGTGACTGGATAAAGAAAATGTGGGGGTTTTTAAAATATAAAATGGAATATACTTAGACATAAAGAGTGAGAAACTAGAGAAATTTACAGCTAAATGGATGCACATTGAGGACATAATTTTAAGTGAAATAAACAGGACACACATATGTAAATATCAAATACCTTCTCTGGTATTAAAAACTAAAAGTGCAAATAAGGATTAAAGTGAATAATTGATGATGTGAAATAGGAAGAAAAGTTACTAAGGGACAGGGGAAGGAGTAGGGGTAGGGGAAAGGAAAGAAGGGAAAGGAAAATAATGAGATAAGAAATAATTAGAGGGCCCAAGATTTAGCTCAGTGGTGCTACTGCTTGACTCACAAGTGCAAGATCCTGAGTTCTATCACTGGTACAAAAAAATAAAGAAAAAAGAAAAAAGAAAAAATAAATTGAAACAAAACTTTTGCAAATAGGGAGAGACAGAGGGATTGCAGGGAGGGCTGGGGAATGGGAAAAAAATAAGAAATAAGATAGATCACGTAAAGGTGAAAGTTCCCAGTGGTGAATGTAAATGTATTATATACCTAAAAAGTACCAATAAAAGAATTTAAGGGAAAAATATTATGAGTGCTCAGATCTAGTTTGTAAAGTGAAACTAGGTTTCGGTTTGTATTACCTGTAACATCACTGATGCAGATGTAACTGTTTTAAAAGTACCCTATCAGTAAGTAGGAACATGTTTATTACAATCAAGTGTGACAAGTTTCTCTGCCATCCACCCTCTTGTTCTCTTGACCACATTAAACTAGACAAATAAGAAGGTTTCAGTAAGATTAAGTAAAAGAGATTTTCTGTGTGTGGTGGGGGGTACCTCTGCAGGATTAGGCTAAGTGGCACCAATTCTGGAAGTCTTTGACAAGGCAGGGGAAAAGCGCAGAGGTACTTTATGGTCTAACATTAAGACATTTTAGGGTGAATTTTATTGGGCATAGCTAAGGATTTATACCAAGCATAGCTAATTAGACAGTGTCACCCATCTCTGAGCTTTAACCAAGGTGGTTTGTTTGTGTATTAGGAATTTTAAAGCCTGGGTAGTTAACATTTTAGAAGTACATTAACATTTGCATGCATGTTTTGAAATACATACATTTGGCATACTTTTTGTCTTTTTATGAATATGTCACATATTTCTAGCAGTTTATTTAAAATTTTACAGTAAAGTGTTTCTGGATGACTTCTTGATCATAGCACAGCATTCTCCATTGCACTAAGCTCCAAGAGAGCAGAACCTGTGTCCAATTCATCATGGTGTGCATGGTCCCTGGAACAGTGCAAGTGGTCAAGTATGAGATGAATGAACACATGAGAGATGGCAGTCATGATGATTAAATAAACTTCTTCTGACTAGCACAAGATCCAGTCCATAGTTATCCTGATACACAGTTGACAATCAACACACAGTCATGCTTGGCATTATTGTACCTTTAAAATAGACCATCTTCTCTACAAGAAATCCCTTCTATGCCTGTTTACACCTAGTCTATCCCCAAAGCTCAAAGCAAAACTCCTGTTTTGGAAGTCTTCTCTGAACTCCCCTTTCAAACTCAGAGTCACATTTAGGGACTCCAACAGTACCTTGTATTTCTCCCCATCACAGAAGTAGCCAGAAATATGGCTCTGTCCTCCTCAGATTATAAATCCCCAGGGATGGTCTCATTTGACTTGGAGTCCCCAGTGCCAGCACACTGCTTGAAACATAACAGATATTCAGAAGATATGTGATGAAGCTTAGTTTTTCTTAGACATGTTTCAACCTTAGTTCATCCATTAGTTCTTTTATGAAATTTGAGAAATATTAGTTTATCAGTAACATTTGCAAACTATCTCTTAGAACTGCATGAATCTAGCATATGGTTAGTATTCAATTTATGTTGTCTCTCTTTTTTTCTTCTTTCTTCTTTTTGTGTCATTAAGGATTGAGCCCAGGGCCTTTTCACTGAACTAGCTCCCTAACCATTGGCTGGGGGGGGGGTCTGGGGATCAAACTTGGGACCTTGAGCTTGTGAGGCAGGCAATGTAACAACTGAGCTAAATCCCTGGCCCCCTAACCATTTTAAAGTTTGAGACAGGGTCTCACTGAGTTGCTGAATTGCGTAGGCTGGGCCCAAACTCATGCTGTTTGCTTCAGCTCTCCAGTGTGCTGGAATTACAGGCATGTTGAATCTTTCTACTTTCAAAATGAAACATTATATATCTTGGTGATCTTTTACTCCTCTTTTGAAAATTTGCTCTCCCATGCACTAACAAAACCTTTGAATGTGGCTTTTGAAAAATTCAAATATGTGGAGACAGATCACTGAAAGGGACTTCCTCCTCCAGTAACTTTCCCAAATTACCCATAGCTAATGGCTATTGACAGTATTTTCAAAAATTTCCAGTTATTGCAATGACAGAGTCTAGTCAGTTTTGTGGCGGACTTCTGCCTTAGGCCAATGAAAACTCTTTTTCTGCATTTTAATCCAATTTTGCCTGATTTTCATCTCCATAGAAATGAAGAAAAGCCAGTTAGACTCCTCCTCCAAGTAAACCTCCCTATTTTTGTTTTCATTAAGTTTATTGGTACGTTTTTGGTATACAGTGCAGTTACATTCATCATTGGGATTTTGTACCTTTACATGATGTATCTTGGTACTTATTTTTTCCCTATTTATCTGTCCTCCCTTCACTCCCTTCACTCCCTCCACCCTTCCCTATTTACAAAGACTTTGTTTCCATTTCTTCATTTTCTCACATTTTTTTCTTTTCTCTTATTTCCTTTCCCCTACCCTTCCCACTTCCCCTACTCCTTTAGCCCTTTCTTCCTATTTCACATTATCAATTATACAGTTTTAACCTAATTTACACTTTTAGTTTTTCACACCAGAGAAACTATTTGGTATTTACACAAGTGTCCTATTTATTGTACTTAAGAGTATGGCTTCAATGTGCATTCATTTAGCTATAAATGTCTTTAATTTCTTGTTCTTTATGGCTGAGTAGTACTCCATTTTATAGAAAAACCACATCTTCTTTATCCAGTCTCCAGTTGATGGGCAATTGGGCTGTTTCCAAGTTTTAGCTATTACAAACTGTGCCACTATAAACATGGGTGTTCATATATCACTGTAGGGTGATTCTTTTAATTCTTTTGGAAAGATACCCAGCAGAGGGATAGCTGGGTCAATGGGACCTTTAATCCTAGTTTTTGAGGTATCTCTATATTGATTTTTGTTTCTTTGTTTTTATCATGAATAGGTGCTGAATTTTGTCAAATGCTTTTTCTGCATCTTTTGAGATGACCATATGGTTTTTGTCCTTGACTCTATTAATATAGTATACTGGATTTATTTATTTATGTCTGTTGAACCATCCTTTCATCCCTTGTATATATTCAACTTGGTTAGTGTGTATGATCTTCTTGATGACCCTCTGTATTCTGTTTGCCAGGATCTTATTGAGGATTTTTGCATGTATGTTCAGTAGGGAAATTGACCCGTGGTTCTGTTTTTTGGTTGGGTCTTTCCCTGGTTTTGGAATCAAAGTAACACTTGCTTTCAGGAATGAATTTGGAAGTATGGCTTCCCTTTCAATTTCATTGAAAAGTTTAAAGAGTAGGGGCAACAATTATTCTCTAAATATCTTGTAAAATTCAGCAGTAAAGCCATCAGGACCTGGGCTTTTCTTTATTGGTAAATTTTTAAATTACATTTTCAATTTCACTGATTGGAATTGGGGTATCTAGAATTTTAAGGTCTTCTTCATTCAACTTTGGTAATTCTTATGTATCTAGATATTTGTCCATTTCTTCTGTGTTCTCATTTTTTTAGAGTACAGGTACTGAAAGTGGACATTGATGATGCTCCATATTTCTGCTGGACCTGTTGTGACTTCACCTTTTTCATTCCTGATGGCATGGATTTGAGCCCTTTTTTTCCTTTTTCTGATAAGGTTAGCTAAAGGTTTATCAATTTTATTTATTCTTTTGAAAAACCAACTTTTCAATTTGTTGATATTTTGTATCATTCTCTTAGTCTCCATTGCATTGATTTCTGCTCTGATCTTTATAATTTCCTCCCTTGTATGAGCTTTGGGTTTCTCTTGCTATTCTTTTTCTAGAAGCTTAAGATTCAGCATTAGGCTGTTTGTTTGAGCTTGCTCTGCTTTCCTAGTGTGGGCCATGAATTCGCTGCTATGAATGTCCATTCTAGAACTTCTTTCATTATGTCCCATAGAGTCCTGTATGGTGTATTTGCATTATTGTTTATTTGTAAAAAGTGTCTAGTTACTTCTTTAATTTCCTCTGAAACCCATTGGTGGTTCATCAGAGTGTTATTAAATTTCCATGTGTTTGTGAAGTTCTTGTGGTTTCTTATGCTATTGATCTCCAGTTTAATTGCACTATGGTCTGATAATGTACATAGGATAACTTCAATTCCTTTGTATTTACTTAAGCTTGTTCTATGAGCAAGCATGTGGTCTATTTTGGATAAAGACCCATGTGCAACCAAAAAGAATATATATTCTGATTTTGTGGGGTGGAACACTCTGTAGACATCTATTAAGTCCATTTGTTGAAAAGCTTGTTTCAGTTCTAGTATTTCATTGTTGATTTTTTTTGTCTAGATGATCTATTTGTGACAGTGGGGTACTTAGGGCCCCACTACAATTGTATTAGTGTTTATTTGGTTATTCATGCCCCTTAATATTTGTTTTGTATAGTTGGGGCATTAATATTTGGTACATATATATTGATGACTGTCATCTCTTCCTCTTGGATTGTTCTCTTTACAAGGATGTAGTGAACTTCTTTTTCTCTCTTAATTAGTTTTCGTTTGAAATTTACTTTTTAAAAATCAAGTTTCTAAAATTCTCTAGCATCTATAGCAGCCCAAGTCACACAGGTACAACTTTTAAGAGCCACATTTTGGACCCTGAGTAACATGGCCCTCACCCCTGAGCCCTTGGGACCCTAAAAACACCGAGTAGTTGTTTGGAATAGGAAAGTATGTGGTGTAAGAGTGGAAGAATGAGGAGTCATGAGCTTAGCTCCTGAGGTCTTGACTCCCTGGTCACCTCCATGTGAGGATAGGCAGGTCCCCTGAGCTCACACCAAGTCTCACTGCCCTGGTTTATAAAGTTCACTCAAGAAATATGTAGCAGCCACCCGGAGTCACAGTGAGCTGTTCTGGGTGCCAGGAATATAGAGCCCTTGTGGAGCAATCCTCTGTGATCTCAAATCCTCACGGCAAGTATTCCCAAAGAACTGTGCGGATCTGAGCCAAAAGTCAGACTGCCCAGGAGCAGATGCTCAATACCTTCATCTATTAACTGGGAATGTGCCTGCTTGGGTACTTGCAAAGATTAAATGAGATAATGCATAACCAGACCACTAAAGTGCCATGTAGTGATTCCAATGATGTGAGGTCTACTACAAGAGCTGTCGTTATACCCTAGAGGGTCAGGGCATGGTCTCTGAAGGACACATTTAAGCTGCTGCCTGTGGGGCAAATAAAAGGGAGAATTAGGAGCTCTTGTTCTAGGTAGCAGAACCATCAAGTGGCAGCTTTAAGGGGAAACAGTGGAATCATTTTTTGTTTTGTAGAAGCATCACGAATGGAGTATCCTCTCTGTGCTAGGTACTATGGTGAATAAGAGCACATCACACCATCTTGCCATCTTGCTCTTTGCTGGGTAAAAGAAGAATGACAAGAAGGAAGAAAGTGCATCTGAGTGATTGACACAAAAGAGCAGCATGAGCTGAAGGCTGTTGGGCAACTCACAGTGGTGGCTGATTGCTCTGGATCTGATTTCACAATGGATTCACAGAGGAGGTGATGCCAAGAAATGAGGTGGTGGTTACTAAGCAAGAAAGACACTCATGTAGGCCCGAGGATGAGTGTGGGCCAAGGCCCACAGATATGACACAGCATGGTGCATTGCACATTAGAAAGGAGTTTCAGATGCCTGGAGCAGGTGGGACCAGGCAGTGGCAGGTAGAGGTGGGGAGACATGCAGCTGGAGCGTGAGGCTGGAAGACAGATTCAGCGGTCATCCTGGAAGGCTTTGGAAGACAGACCTAAAATAGAGATTTTATCCTGGAGAAATTTTAGAAAGGGCTGACAGCACTGTGGAGAGATGAACTAGAGGCAAGTGAAACAGGAAGCAGAGAGAATTGGGAGTCTATTGTCAATGTCCATGCATGACAACATGAGGAATTAAGCCCTGAGAAGGGAGTGTGGGGCAGGGAAGGAAGAATGCAAATCAGAGGCATAGCCCATAGGGCTCATAACTGGTGGGTAAGGGCTGATTCTAGGTCATCCTGGAGCAACTGAACAGACAGAATAATTCCACAGTATGTAGTAGGGATCATGGTAGTTACCAGGTTGGTTATTTATTGCTGTATAAATTACCTCAAAAGTTACTGGCTGAAACAACAAATGTATATCTGTTCAGTTTCTTTGGGCTAGAAATCCAATCATGATTTCATTGGGTCTTCTGTTCCACAGTCTGTCACAAGACTGTAATCCAGGTGTCTGGGGTTCCACTTTAAGGGTAAACAAGAAGAGGACCTACATCCAAAGTCACTCATGTGTTAGATGTGAGCCACTAGGTCAAGCCCACACTCAGGGGGAAGATTTGACAAGAACATACATGCTATTCGATCCCAGGTACAAAAAAAAGAACATGCATACTAAAAAGTAGGGACTCCTGGTACCATTTAATATTTACACTATGATATTCACCTTTGGGAATATACTCAGTGTGGCTAGTGCCTGATTTTTCAAGAGAAGTTAGAAATAAATCCAAATTGTTAAATACTGACACTTAATCTCCAAAACATTGTGTATGCTATTAGTAAAACCAAACATCTCTCAAACATGACCCATGGAACCCACTGTAAAATTCCTAGTATAGGAACAAGAAGTAGGACTGGACAGGAGAGGGAACAGAGGTTAGAATGTTTGAGAAAAAGGTGAGAACCAAGTCACCATTAAAATAGTGGAAGCTTGAGAAGTATGAATGCCAATCATTTGATCCAGATATTTGTATTCATATAAATTCTATAGTCACATTGATAAAAATGACTTGTTTTCATTAAAGGCAAGCTTTTAATCCCTGGTATGACAGCTGCACATCTGTATGAAATGAGACACTTTGACATCTACAGCTCTGATCTCAACTGGACAGGTGGTTTCCTGCACACTAATGGAGCAGAAAGACAATGGAGCCCTATTAGGTAGGAGACAGTGCTCTCACACACAGGAAAGCAGCCTTTTTGTTTGAAAAGCTGTGATCAAGGACAGAAAACAACTGACAGAATCAGAGGATCCCAGATGTCTGAAGTGCTCTCTTAGCTACACTTTGGGCCCTGTTAGGGGAGAGTAGAATTGTTTTCAGGCATGTATTGAACAAACCTTAGCATCTACTACTCAGAAAGGAACATGGTGGTAAAATAAGCCTGTTCTTGGACTAAGTCAAAATGCTAAGGTGCAGCAAGGGCTTTTCATAAACAAGCAAACACCTTAGTGAAACTTAATTTATACATTCAATGA
Source organism: Fukomys damarensis (assembly GCF_012274545.1). Lineage (NCBI taxonomy): Eukaryota > Metazoa > Chordata > Mammalia > Rodentia > Bathyergidae > Fukomys > Fukomys damarensis. Next base: position 423,832 of record NW_022900944.1, on the reverse strand, counting down.
AAAGCTCAGTAAGAAAACAAGAACAACAAAAACTCTAGTGGAAAACCTTCCTTGCTCCTTTATTAAACAAATAACTACAAAGTACACTTGTTCCAGATGCCAGGGCTAGTATGGGAAAGAAGACAACCAAGATCACTCTGCCTTAGCATCTTCCAGAATAGAGGACAAGGCAGTTTTATCATTTTGGCAACAATAAGAAAAGTCTGATGCCCATTTGGTGAGAGAAAGTAGAGGTTCTATGGAGTTTTGCCCCAAAGTGTCCTGTCTCACACCTGTGACTAGGAGAAAGCATTGAAAGACCAAAATATGAGTTGATTTTGCCAAGTCATGCTGGTTGGTGTAGGAAGACTTTAGGCTCTTTACTATTTAAGTGGTAAATAGGAATATATTTTACACTCAGCATTGGATTTTTCCTCATCATTCAAATTATCCTAGTACATCCCGCTACTTATAGTAGCATCATAAAACAGAAAGTAATCATTTCTTAGAATATTAATAACAGTGGGTTTTTTTGCCAAAAGTGCAATTCATATATATTTATATCACTTTGTCACTCAGAAGCTGAGTAAAGCCAAAAATATGAAAGCACAAGACAGGTGAAGTAGGGAAGGACCTCAGACATTGCTGGGAGGATATAAACGATGTAACCACTTCAGAAAACAACTTGGAAAGTTGTCAAATATCTGTGTGTTAAGGGCTTGGTCTGCAGGATAGTCTACTGCATGGTGGGGGGACCTCTGAGAGGTGGAGCAGTGCAGAAGATTCTTAGGTCAGTCGGGGTATGCTCCTGAAGGGGATTTGGGAACTCTGGCCTCTTCAGTCTTTCTCTGCTTTCTGGCTCATGATATTCATGGTTTTTACACTAACATCAACAAGACCATGATGTAGTACCCTAACCAGAAGCCAAAAGAATGGGGACACTTGATTTGGGATTGGAAGCTCTAGAACCATTAGCCAAAACAAACCTTTTTCCTTTATAAGTATATTTCCTCAGGTATTTCACTGTAGTGATGGAAAGCTCACCAATGATTTTACTAAAATCCACTGAATTGTATACTTTAGATAGTTTATTTCTATGGTATGTGAACCTTATCTCAAGGAAATTATTTTAAAAAGAAGAAAACCATATGACAGGCATTTCCCTCCTCCTATCTGGGTAGTGGAATCAGCCAATATGGTTGGGGACATGGCTCACAACAAGGAGGCACAGCCCTGCTGTTCCCAGGGAAGCTCCTTTGGCTTTTGTCCTTTCTTTCTGTTCTTTGATTCTTCCCCAATAAACACCAGGAATAAATAATACTTTCTTCTTCTTTTAGCCCTTACCTATTAGCCTCTGGTAAGGTATACTATCTTTAATTTAGACATGTAATATCTTTAAAATCATTTGATTTGTGGTGCTTTTCCCTTCTGTACTCAGCCGCAATTCCATTAGCTCTCCTCTCTTGGGGGTTAAGGAAAGGGGCTGGGAGCTAGATGTGATCCCAAATGAGCCAGTGACAGAAAATGTCTTCAAAATTAAAAAAGTTGTTGAGTGAAAATTAATATTAATGTTCATATGTAGACATGTTCTAAGAGCTGTAAGTTAAAAAATAAGATTTATAAACTGTGCTATTATTGGCCACACTATTATGTTTCTCCATTTAAAACAATAAATTAAAATGCTTATATCTGGCTAATTCAACAACTTGGCAAGTAACTGCAAGTTACAAATCCAAATGTCGAAGTGTTTGGTTTTTTAATGTATCCCATTTGTGGCCACAGATTTACCTTTCTTCTAATTTAATTCATAGCTTAATATTAAATTGTTGGCATTTTATAAATACATACAAGATTGGTGGTGGGAAGTCAGCCAGGAATAAACAAGGCATTCATAGGAAAACTGCTTATTTTTAAAACTGTGCAGGAGTTAATTTGCAAATAGAATAACCCACATGTGGATTGTTGAGAGTTAGCTATATAATCCCCAAAGAGCAAAATGCTGGTTAATGATTCTTACTGAGAGAGAGAGAGAGAGAGAGAGAGAGAGATTTACTGCCTGTTTCTTTGCTTCAGGGATTTTATATATGTTATCTCAAATTCTTATAATAAACTCATACAATAGAAATCATTACCTACATCTTCTAGATGAGGAAGTGAGGCTAGGGAAGATAACCGATATACCCAAGGCCACAGTGACACCATCAAGGCTTGATAGAAAGTTGACCTTATCTACTATATAGCATCATCTTTCTTATTCATTCCTCTATTGATTCATTATTTTAATATCCAAAGCACTGTTTTGCTCATGGGACAGAATTCAAAGAAAGAGCAGAGTAGAGGTTAGCGCCTTGATTATAGTTTTAACAATAAAACACAAAAATAAAGGATTACTTATTAGAGGCCAACATCTATTTTAAAAATAATAACAATTCTCTAAAATCGAAGGATCTTCAGTAAATAAGAACAGTCTGCCAGATCTCTGCTGGGTTTCTACGTCAGTGGCAGCTGGGACATCTTTCTTGGTATGCTGAGCTGCTTCAGAAGTTAGTCTAAAGAAGTGATTTTTCTTTGATGTATAAAGTTCAAAGGGACTTTGTGAGGCTATAAGTTGAATAATAGCAGGCAGGTGAAAAGAATTCTGGGTTGACTAGTAAAGCAACCCCCCCAAATTGCAAATATTTGGGCAAAATCAGGAAAGCACGAAATGGCAAAGTAGCAATGAAGGGAAATGGACTGCCTGGGAGTTTTGAAATGTACTTTGATGCTCTTTTGTTTTATTCTATAATCAACATTTAAATCTGGCCAACACAAATAAATAATCAAAGTGGTATTATTTTATCTCTTGGTGTAAGACTCAAAGTCTCACTTCCACTCCACGGAGCATGAACAGCCAAAAAAGGCCTCCACGATGCTGGGTCCTAAAACCCAGCGAGGCTCTGGGAGCTCGACTGAGAACCAAGAAACCCTGAAGGGAACACACCAGGCTGGATGGTAAATAGACCTTTATCAGGCTGGCTAGATGGCACTCCCAGAGCTAGGTAGCTCAGAGAGGCTCAGGGGCTGAGGTCCTTTTTATAGGGTTTTTCTAAACAAAAAGTCAGGGCATTTACAGAACTACCAGAGGACCAGATTCCAAGCATTGCTTATCTCATGCAGGAAATGTTCTCTAGTCACCTTTTGTCTTACCATTTGCCCCTGGGTGGGCTGTTAACCAAGGTAGCAATTAGCATATGAATAAGCAAAGTCTCTGGCCTATTAATATGGAGTTAATTCAAGTCTTACATCGGTTGTTTGTACAGGCTAGGTAGCCACTCAGCTCAAACAAATACAGCATCAGAGTTCTTTTTCAGAAGAGAGAACTCATGGATGATCTTTTTATTATTGTTTCTAATATTTAAAGAGAAAAGCCATTCCCATCCTCCTCACACCTACACTAACATATTGGAAAAATCTCTCCTTCTGGAGTATTAGCAATAGGGAGCTTCCAGAAATGCCCCTTGTAGTGGAGCAAGAAGGAGCTAGGAGTCTGTCCTCTAGCCCTTGGAAATGAAGTCAGCAGAACAATGGCTCCTCCACGACATTCACATTTCATCCCCTAGAACCTGGGAACATGAAACCTTTCATACAGAAGGGACTTTACAATTGTGATTAAATGAAGAATTGTATGGTGAGGAGAGTCACCTGAATCTCCAGGTGGGCCCAATCTATTCGTATGATGTTTACAAAGTAAAGAATCTTTCCAAGCAGGGGCTAAAGAGATATGAAGATGGAGGGAAAGTCAGACAGACATTGCACTTCTGACCTGAAAATGGAGAGAAAGGGCCACAAATCCACAAATATGGCATTTCTAGAAGCTGGAGAAGACAAAGGAATGAACTCTTTCCGAGAGGAATTTGGCCTTTCCAGAAGCTCACTCAGTGATAACTTTTCACCCATATTGAACTTCTGACATATAGCAATGTTAAATTATATATTTGAGGTTGATGTCACTGTAAGACTTGAATAAACTAAAGTGACTCCATGCTAATAGGCCAGACTGTGCTTCTTCATATGCTAATTACTACCTTGGTTAACAGCCCGCCCAGGGGCAAATGGTTTGACAAAAGGTAACCATAGAACATTTCCTGCATAAGATAAGCAATGTGTTTGCAGTCTTGCTCTGTGAATTCCCTGACTCTTTGTTTAGAAAAACCTTATAAAAAGTACCTCAGCCCCTGAGCAGTTGCCCCTCTGAGCCACCTGGCTCCAGGAGTGCCATCTGGCCAGCCTAATAAAGGTCTATTTACCATCTAGCCTGGTGTGTTCCTTCCTGGGTTTCTTGTTTCTCTGTTGAGCTCCCGGAGCCTCATTGGGTGTTAGGGTGCAGCATCGTGGAGGCCTTTTTGGCTGTTCATGCTCCGTGGAGTGAAGGTGAGACTTTAGGTCTTACAGCCACTACATTTATGGCAATTTATTACACTGGCAAGAGCAAACTGATGCAGAAGAGAACACATAAAGGCAGTTAACAAACTCAGCCTCTTTTGTTAGCGTAGCCTTCTACCTTATTACTCCTTGATTACACTAGGAGTAGGACACTTTTTGGTTGGGAAGAACACCTAAGTCTTTTTTGGCCTCTTAGACCAAAGCCAAACCCTGTTGCTGGGCACAGTGGAACACACGTGGAATCCCAACCACTCAGGAGGCTGAAGCAGGAAGATCACAAGTTTCAGGCCAGCTTGGCCAAATTAGTGAGACCCTGTCTCAAGATAATAAACAAATAGGTCTGGCAACATAGCTCAGTGGTAGAACATTCCTGGAATTCATCACCAATGTCACATCAGGAAAAAAATAAAAAGCCTTGTTACTTTCTCTGATCTGTGAAGTTGTTTCTTTGGTTTTTTACTAAGAAATGGATGAATGCTACTGTCCTAAAGATTATTCTTTGCCTTTTCTCTATCTAAAACCTGTAATCTGATTTAATTTTTCATCTAAAAGCACCACTTTCATTAAGAAGAAATCTATACCACAGCTAAGGGCTAATTTTACCTTAACACAGATGGCTTCACTATCAAACAGTAGAGCCCACAAACTAATATCACTACAGCAAATATAAACTTGGACACATTCCAATTGACTATAACTACTGGTAACAACAAACAAACTTGGTGCATTTTCCACTTACAAATACATTTGGTCCAAGTTCCATATGAAAATAAGGTACAAAGTAAAAACCTCAACTTAATAGACCTTTTTTGTTGTTGTTTTTTTGAGACAGGGTCTCACTATGTAGTTGAGACTGACCTGGAACTCACTATGTAGTCCAGGCTGGTCTCAAACTCATAGTGATCCTCCTGCCTCAGCCTCCTGAGTGCTGGGATTACAGGCATGCATCACCACACCTGGCTAATAGACCTTTCTGAAAGAAACAAATATGCTTTTCTGACTCTCTGAGTTATATACATCAAGCTAATACTATCTCATCTGAAGATCATCTGCTATTCTTTATATTAGAAATAGAAATAAAATACTTCCATTTTATACTCAGAGCCTATTATTTCCATCCATACCACCACTTTCCAACTCTTCTAACCATTCTTCTCTTGTTTACTCCCTCTTTCTTGCCCAACATAATCTTTCTCATCCCCGTAGAATTGCCTAAACTTTATTCCCTTTTGCCAAAGACTAAATGATCAAAAAAACATACCTGTAATGAAACTTTCAATCAAGCATTTAGCTTTGTGACAAGCAGGTTAACCATGGAGTGAATGGAACTCAAGCTTCAGGCCCCTCTCATGGTGGAGTCCCCCATGCACAAGCACCTTCTAAGGCCTGTGACACAGTCACACATAGTTTTTTTTTTTTTAAGTAAAATTAATTGCAACTGGTTAAGACCATTGTGTCTTTCCACTTTGAGTCTCCATCTATCACACTGAGGACAGGAGCATTTTGCAGATGTGGTCAAGGGGAAGAATTGGGAGTAAGTCAAGTATTAGTTTAATGGGAGTATTTATGAGAGTCGCTGGCTGGCCAGGATAGAAATGGCCTCTAGACACTCCTACTCTTGTGCCAATTTCCAGGTATCCTGCTGAAGGCCTAGGGTCAGAGGCCACATCAGGATAAGAATATCTCCTGCAAGCTATCGCAGTGAAAGTGCATAAGGGAAGAAAACAAAGTGAGGTTTGTAGCATTAAGGACAAGAAGCAGTTCTGTGGAAAATTCCTCCAAGCATCAGATATAGTAAAATTGTAAGCACAGGGTTAGGTATCATAAACGGCTCATCAAGACAAAAATTATCTCCTATCAGGAATAGAATATATAATTATATAATTATAAGACAAAAATAGATTTTATGAATGTCACCTAAAATAGATTTTGTTAGGATTCTCACGTTTCTGATGCATAATCCTATAGCTGTCAGTACATCTGTGTATGAGGTTACATGTTTTATACATCTTTACCAAGAATAAGACACAAACATTGACCAACCAAGCCAGAGGAAGACGATTCATTCTCTTTTCTTTCTATAGAAAGCCATGTTACAAAATTGACAGCATATAAAGAGGTGATCAAAGAATATGTAGCCGAAATATATTTTAAAATACATTATAAAAAGGTATCAGGAAACTAAAAGACAAAATCAACATCTATTTCCAGGTTCAGGAGTGTCTTAGCCCTTTGTGCTGGTGTGGGGGAACACTGGGTTTTCATAATGAGCAGATGTGTTTGTTGCAGCTCTAGAATCTGGGAAGCCCAAAGCTGAGGGGCCTATCAGGTGAGGCTCTTCTTGCAGGATCATCCCAGGAAGAGATAGAAAAGGTAGAGCTCACTAGAGAGAGAGAAAGGGAAGGGTGCTAAATCCCACTTTATTAGGAACCCACTCTTGCAGTAATGGCATTAATAACCTATTTAAGGTTCTAACTCTTGGTACTGCTGCTCGATAAAAACGTGCTGAATCTACTAATCAATTAATGAGAGAATGAATGAGTAAATAAAGGATATGTACATGGAAATGCGACAAAGTGCATATTTTCCTATCTATAGATTGCATCTAAATTTTGCTGAGTTTTCTCACCAATAGCCTCATCCTATGGCAATATTTGCAGGAATGTCATTTTCTTTTATTTTTCACCCAGATTTCTCTACAGAAAATCTTTGCTTTGAGTTTGTCCAAAATAATAATCTTTATCAATTTTATCACAAAGGAGACTTTGTACCTTCAATAAGCTCTGCAAAATTGCCTGCAACTGCTTATTTATTATCAGAAGAAGCCTCCCTTTCTGTTTGCACAACCCTGTAGTTTCCCAGGTTTTAATCTGGGTCTCACAGTCTCTGGTCAGTGGCCTCAAGGTTCTGCCCATATAGTCTGGCTGGAAACTAAATTCTTCTTTGGTGGACTGAGTACCAAAAGAGATTCCCACCGGGCAGAAATCTGAACACTGCCAAACTTCCTTTGTAACATTGTAATGGGTTATTTCTGGCTACAATAGGGAAAATTATTTTCTAATTTAACTATTTCAAGTCCACAGAATCTGCAAAACTTATGTCTATTTGCAGGCTATTATAATGCTACTCCAATTTATCTTTATTTTTGTAAAAAGTTTTATATTTCTAATATAGTTTACAAATGGAGATGCTGGGTAATCCACTGAGTGCAGACCAGTTTTTGTAAGAATCTTAATATAGAGCCAGGGATTTAGCTCAGCGGTTCGGTGGCCTGCCTTACAAGCGCAAAGACTCAAGTTCAATCCCCAGTTCCATAAAAAAAATGAATCTTAATATAAATTTAAGTTGTTTGCTTGAATTTGTACCATCCAGACAAAAGAGGACCCACTTTACTACAACTTTTCCAAGATTAAAAATTAATCTTTAGTAATAGTAATGGTGAAAAATGATCACAATTTGTTGTGTTATTTCTTTGATTATTATCAACAGTCAACTCACTTCCATATAGGAGCTGGCTAGTTAAATTTCCTCTTGTGGATCATGGTCCCTTTCACAAATATCCCTTTGGCTAGTTATCAGCTGAGGCACACTGGATTTTTTACCTATTTGTGTGAGCTTTTTATATAGGAAACATATTAACTTTGACATCTTATTGAAAACATTTTTAAATTTCATATTTCTCTCTTTCTTTTTGTACCAGGGTTTGAACTTGGCACCTTCCCCTCGCAAAGCAGGTGTAGTGCTACTGAGCTAAATCCCCAGCCCTCATCATTTTTTATAAGTAGAATTTTTCATTTTTATAAAGACTCACATCTGCTGAATTTTTTTGCTCCATAATTTATTCTGCTATTTTTAAGCTTAGGAAGAAGTTTGATAAACAGATACCCAAGTTTTCTTTCTTTTCTTTTTTTCTGGTACTGGGGATCAAACTCAGGACCTTGTGCTTGCCAGGCAGGTGCAGCACCACTGAGCTACATCCCCGGTCCTATCCAAGTTTTCTTTAAATGTTTCTATTGTTAAAAATTTAAGTGTATGAATTTTAACCAATCTTGAATTTACTTTGGTGTATGGAATTAAGTGAAAACCAATTTGGTTTTCATATTTCTAGATCCTGTTGCAACACAAGTTATTTGAATTACTGTCCCTACCCAAAGGCATAATATGCTTCCTATAGCATAAAAGACCTTGTTGTTTGTTTGTTTGGTTTGGTTTTTTGAGAAAGGGTCTTAAAATGTAATACAGCCTTTCCCACCATTTCTTTTCTGTCTATTTTCAGCATTGAGACCAAATGGGTCTTTTAAAAAATGAAATTAGAGGGCCAGGGATGTAGCTCCATGGCTCCACCCTGCCTCAAAAGCACAGGGTCTTGAGTTTGATCCCTGGTACAAAATAATAATAATAATAATAATAATAATAATAA
>NW_022900944.1:412331-413148 GCF_012274545.1 Fukomys damarensis | reverse complement strand
AATAATAATAATAATAATAATAATAATAATAACATTAATAATAATAATAAGATTAGAACACCTTCACCTAGTCTCAAGCTGGTTACTGCTATCAGACTTCAGATGAGTTCTAAGTCCTTCTGAGGCCTACAAGGTCCCATGTGATCCCCTTCATCCATCATCACTGCCTGCCAGCCTCTGCCTCCTGTGCTGTGGCAACACTGGGTCACTTATTGTCTCTGGACTGTGTGAGCTGCTTGCACATCTGAGGTTTGCATTTATTGTTCCCCCGGCAGCCAGTTGACTCTAAAGCATACTTTATTCAAACATCGGTTCCAGTGTTACCTCTTTGGAGTCCTTTCCTAACCATTCTATTTTAAACAGCATCTCTCTTCTTTCACTCTCTACTAACCCTGTTTTATTCAAATGTATTAATTATGTGCAGCAAACATTACTAATAAAAATATATCTAAATATGTAGTTGTCTGACACTGCATTGCATCATGGCTTCATTTATTCTACCAACTTCACTGGAATCTAAACACCATAGAGAGAGAGAGAGCCTTCATGTGATTCATAGCTGTATCCTCAGTGCCTAGAGTTTTACTTGGCATAAAACAAGTGCTCAGTAAATACTTGTTAGATGTCTTGAGTCTAAATTACATTGAAAATGTCTGACTAATTCTAACAGTGTCATGATACCTGGGAATGCAATATGTGTTTTCATTTTCTTAAGCTTTAATAAACATATCTCAATAAAATTTTACTCTTTGAATAGAATACACATTGTCTACAAATCTACTGTTGGATAGTCTTTCTTTCTTCTTCTTCTTCTTCT
>NW_022900944.1:387094-412250 GCF_012274545.1 Fukomys damarensis | reverse complement strand
CATATACAGTGGTCTCTCCTTATCTGTGCCTAGATCTTTAGTAGAAGCCTAAATCTCCCTCCTCTCTCCTCCTCCTCCTCCTCCTCCTTCTTCTTCTTCTTCTTTTCTGTACCAGGGATCAAACTCGGGACTTTGTGCTTGTGAGGCAGGCTAAATCCCCAGCCCTGTTGGATATTCTACTTTAGTATCTTCTTGCTTCTCCCTACTCCTGTCCACCTGCCATGTTGCTAATTATTACTACCAGCCCTTATTATGAATGGAAAACAGATACTAGAGAGATACTTCTCTGCTTTGCAGTATTGTCTTAAAAATTAAAATAGCTCTGGGCTGGGGATTTAGCTCAGTGGTTTGGTGGCCTTGCAAGTGCAAGGACCTGAGTTCAATCCCCGGTACCAAAATTAAAATAGCTCTGTAATTTTAATGAGTTAGAGGATGAGATGGTGAATATCTACATAAGATGCTTCCATCAAACTGGATTAGCAGGACATAACCTTCTACTATAGATGAAAGTTCATCCAGTCTCCATGTGGCTTTTGTAACAGGGAGCTACCAATTGTTGAGGGTCTTTTCTTGCCTCAGGTACTTTACCTGTAGGTACTAAGGCAAGGAATGTTCAAATGTTTGAATGCGTTCAAAGAGCTGTTAGGTGGCAGAGCTGGAATTTATGCACAGGACTGTCTTGGCCCCAAAGCCCAGTTGCTTTCCATATAGCCCCAGGCTCACAGAGCAGTGCTGAAGAAGCAATGCCTTAGAAAGAGGCATGACATGACAAGAAGCTATTGATGCTACAAGACAGAATGTAATGACAGCCAGGAGAAAGGGTCAAGTGCAACATTACTGAGATTCAGATTCAGATTTATATGGAGAGCTCTGGAGAGCCTTTAGGGAGGCTGCAGCATGGAATGGTGAGGCAGGGCCTCCAGGCTGAGAGAACAGTGAAGCATAGAACTTGGAAAGTGAGGGGCACTTTATCAGGGAAAGAGGAGGGCTGTGTTTGATGGTTAATGTTTATACCATTGTAAAATCAAGATGAGGGTGGAAACTTAGATAAAGAAAAAGGAAACAGTAGAGGGATGACATTCCTATGAACAATTTATCAAGGAATAAAGGGATCCTGGTTTGCAGGGTAGTAGTTGAAAGGGGTCTTGAGCCCCCTTTGGGTGCCCCTTACCCAATTATACCACTCATGCACCGAGAGGTCCGGCAGGAGATTTTTATTATAGGGAGGTGAGCAGGAGGTGGAGGGCAGAGAGCGAGAGCGAGAGAGAGAGAGAGAGAGACAGAGAGAGAGAGAGAGAAAGAGAGAAGAGGAAGTACTGGGGTACTTATAGGGCAGGCAGTGGAAGATCCTTCCTTGGGAGGAGCAGTCTTTGTTATCCTATCGCAAGCCAGGTTGTCTTTTGAATTTCTCACCTTGGAGAGGCTCTAGTTTCGAGCTTTACAATTTCGGCAGGAGAAAGGACTCAGAGTTGGGAAAGAACCCGGAAGTAAGATATAAAATGGCTGGGGGGGGTTATATTTTAACATGTGCGATCTCCTAACATTCCCCACTCTTTGATTTTGGATGACAATCGACAGCCAACATGTCCATGGCAGGCAGAAAAGGGGCGGAGAGTCTGTCTTCTGTGACTACTTCCTGCTGAATTGGGGCAACGAATCAACCTAGGGGGCAGGGGTTAGCCTAATGTGCAGTTGGCTGTGCTGTCGTTGGGCGTGAGTGAGCTGACGGTCATTGGAGTTATCTGTAAGAAAAAACTTAAACATACAGGTTGGTCAGTGAGGAGGGGAACTGAGGCCGGATTTTAGTTGAGGGGAGACTCTAAGAACTGAGGTGAGTCATTTTAGAAATAATGAAGAGTAAAAGGAAAGTGAAAGCCTCAATTTTATCTGGTGTGAACTGACAAAGGGATCCCTGGAGTCAGGCCTCAGAGACCCAACTGGTTATCTGTGGAACTGGACAAGGGTGTGGAGCCATCCAACATAGATTGGGGAGCAGTTTTTTAGGAACTCTCTGAACCTGGTGAAGATCCAGATGGACGGTTGGTTCTGGAGAGTGATTTCCATATGAAGGAAGTTTCAGCAATGTTTGGGTCCTCTGTCCTTAGCATCAACTGGTGAGCCATCTATGTGGAGACCTGGGTGGAGAGCTGGTTAGTGTCCCTGTCCTCAGCAGGGATGTGTTGGTACTGTTGACAAAATACCATGAGTCTGACTGCATTCATTCTATGTTGAATGAAAGCAGTTAGTCTGTTAATTATGCAGGGTCCAAGTTCAAGTCAGGTGTTTCTTCTGTAATTTTAGTACTGATAGTAATGATGTAAGACAGGGAGATGAGGCAAACCAGCTTTCATATCAATTTTGGTTATTTAATATTTTACATTTTTTAATCTTTCTTGAATCTTTAGCCATTGAATTTTTAACTATTCCTGAATGGTCAGTATAATAGCAACATTTTTCTCCTAGGGCTGCGCACATTTCTCTTTGCTGTTGGAACACTAAATTTATTCCCCTCTTTATTTATATAGTTATCTCTGCTAAAGAACTTAAAGACTCTTGAAGCCTGTTAATAGATAATTCTATTCTTTTTATATCTTGATCTATAGCTGCCCTCAACTGGTTATATTGATAATGTTTGGAACTAATAGCAGTCACTCCTGTTCAGCTCCTACCAGTCCCATTCTTAACAGTACTGTAAGGGTGATGGCAGTAGCAGGCTCCCTTTTATTTTATTTTTTTTTCTGAGTTATTATAGCTACTTTGTCAGATTTTCACATTGCCTTAAATAACTATATTATATTCTATTTTTAATAAGTTTGTCCTGTGTTGTGGGAAGACCACACCCATATAGACTACCATAGATATACCAACTGGCAATCAGGAATCTGTGTAAACATTTACCCTCTTTTCTTTTGTCCATCGGAGAGCCTGTATGAGTGTCCATAGCTCTGTTCACTGCACTGACCAACCAGTGGGGAGGGGTCCTGCTTGGACCACTTCATCTTGAGTCATCTCTGCATAGCCAGCATAGCGTACCCCATTTTTCATGAAGTTGTTCCCATCCTTGAGCAGGACAAAATCAGCTTCAGTCAGTGGGCCTATCTGCAGATCTAGATGACTGGAGAACAATTCGTCAGTGATCCCGAGGCAGTTGTGGTTAGGGGGCCAGGTTCCGAGGGCAAAAAGTAGCAGGGTTTAGGGTTTTAACTGGAGCAAAATATAGGTGGGGATTCTCACAGATGAAGGCCTGATATTATGTGACTATTATTCAATGTCCTGTTATTCAATAGTTCTAAAAGGCATGGGGAAACTGAACAATTTATTTTTTTCTAATGTTATCTGATTAGCTTCCTTATTAGCGTCACTGCAGTTGTCAGGGCTTATAAACAAAGAGCCATCTCTTTACAGCTGGATCTAAACTCTAAGATAAATATGTCACTAGTTAATTTTATGGACCTACTCCTTGAGTTAGCACCCCTAAAGCAGTATGATTTCTTTCAATCATGTACAAAGCAAAAGGTTAGGTCACATTTAGGATCCCTAATACAGGGGGCAACAGAGAGAGTCAGTTTTAGTTGTTTAAATGCTGATTCTTGCTCTTTATCCTATAATAATCACTGTCTTTCTCACCCATTAGATTTCTACGTATAGAGAATCTAGATCCTGTAAAAATCTTTTATCCCAAAAATTCTTTCACCTGCTTTAAGTCCTTTTATCTCCAAGCAGCATAGACTTTATATGTTGCCTTCTGAAGCAACATAAATAGTGTCTCAATATGCTGTTTTTTTAGTACATCAGAAAATTATTAATAATAATAATTTCATGTGTGAAACTTCATAACCTTTAATCTAATTAGGTATCAAAAGCATTTTAAGAGAACCTCTTAATAACTTATTTTCCACAGAAATCCTATCTTGAAAATGAGTACTATAAACATATCACAATAATATATTTAGACTCTAACCCTTTGATGATAACAAATGTAAATATTTTATAACAACATATTTAGCCTTGTTTATTGGTGGTATCTTCTCAGAAGGTCATTAGTGAATAATGACCAGAATAAATTTTTCTGAGTATCTGTCCTTTTACTATTATGAGAAGTCTATTTAGACCTGAATTTATACTTAATTATCTTGACAAAATTTAACTTATAAAACAAGGTTATAGAAATTAACAAATTATTAGTATCCTTGCTGTCATTTCAATCAAATATAATTGGACAAACATTTTTTCAAATAATTGTATAGACACAAACTTGTAAGACAATTTGTGAAACTATAATATGCCTAAATGTATCTGGCCAATTGAATTATAAGGCAGGTGGCAGTACCATTGAGCTAAATAAATCTCCAGCCCTAGAACCTCTTTTAGTTAACACTAGTCAAAACTTTTGCAGATCAATTAACAGATCTCATAGAATTAGAATCAAAAGGAATGAAAGCTGTTACTATAAAAGTAAACCTTCCGTAACAAACTTGAAACCAACAAGCAAACATACATATTTTCCTGTTAAATCATTTCCACATACCTTTTCTACATACTTAAGCCTTCTGGTCTTGCATATCTTTCTTTATATCTTTCTAACAAGACATACATACAAAATCCTTTTATATCAAAAGTATATCTCTTTTACCCATAGCTTTCTTAATATTTTTCCTCTGCCTTCTCACTTACTATTAACCTTCTATAATAAACTTCAGCTTAAAGTGTCCTTTTTCTGTTTTCAGATTGTTACATCTTAAATTTTGACTGGCTGTCAATAGAACAGTATTAACCTTGAGTTTTTATCAACAAAGTACAGAAAACAGCAAGTTAACCTTATAATCACAATTCAAGAATTTGTAATGCAAAAGAAATGTTTAAAGCACACCAATTAAACTTAATTCAAATTGAAACAAAGATACATTTATCAAATAGTTAAAAATTTCTAATTTGATTTCTCTTGTAAAATCTTTTTTGATGTCTGGTAAAACACAATTGCAGTTTTTGTGGCTTTGTTTTGGATTCCAGACCCTTTCAGGCAGCTTCAGGCTGATAACACAGTGTTGGCCTTGGGGCTCTTAAAGCCTGGAGTGTTTTTTTTTTCTTTCTTACCTGATTTTAATCTATTAGAAATTTTTTCATTTTAATTCTTTTTAATCTGAGTGTAAGTCCTGTTCCATTTTCTCTGAGTTCAACCATATTTTCCCATTTGTATCCTCTAGTACAGTAAAACTAAATAATTCTGTTTTTGTCCCCACCTATTCTACACTTTCTTAGTAATTCAAGTGGGGCAGGGGATAGTTAAACTTCTTCCAAAGGGGAAACACCAGAATTTGTCTGTATCAATGTCACATTTTCTGAGAGGCAAATTTTTTATGGGAAAAACAGCAGATTTGTCAAGCAATTGTTTTAAGACCAAAACTAAATAGTTCTCACTAGTAGCTGATTACCATGGAGAAGCTTGAGCAGCTCCTAGAGCACAAGGGGCTCCACATCATCAAAGTCTCAGGTAAGTAAAACAAAGGCTGATAACTTTTCCTTTGTCTAGAGTTGTCCTGTGGGCAAAGTCTGGCTTAGCTGAGACCATGATGACTCACAAAAAAAATTTTTTTTTAAACATCTTTGGTTGTAGTTTTATCTTATAGTCCCCCATAAAATTGTTATCAAAATTTTGAATTATGTATTTAAGAACAGTTGGTTTAGTATTAGCATTTCCCATGACCATTAGATATTCTCTTGTCGAGTGAAGTAAGACAAACAAAGGGCGGGGTGCCATTCCAGAAAATGGCCTTGTTTATTTACTGGGAGGGCTCTTTAAGTGTAAGAGATCAGTCCAGGTAAATGTGAAAATGTCTTGAGAATCTTTGTGTAAAGGTATAGAAAAGAATGTATCCTTGAAGTCTAAAACAGAAAAATAAGTGGCATCAGATCGGATGGAAGACAGGAGGGTATATGGGTTTGGCACAATTGGGTGTATGGGAATAACAGCTAAATTAATAATTCTGAGATCCTGAACTAATCGATACGTTCCATTGGGTTTTTTACTGTTAAAATGGGAGTGTTAAAGGGAGAGTTAGTATGTCTCAGAAGTCCCTTTTGTAAGAAATCATGTATTATGGGAGTTAGTCCTTCTAGGCTACAGTGAGAGAGGGGGTATTGTGCCAAGCTAGGGAATTGTGAGGGATTTTTAAGGAGAATTCTGACAGGGGGACATTTGGCTACTGAGGGAGAGTGAATATCCCACACTTGAGGATTAACAAGAGAGGGGCTAATTGGCCAATTGGATTGGGAAGATGAGGATTGGAGGGCTTGAGATAGTACCAGGCAGAGGGAAATTGTCGGAGTGCTGGAAGGGCTTGACCATAAAATATGAATGGATGTTCCAATTTGAGATAAAATGTCACGACCCAATAAGAGAATGGGACAGGATGGGAGGACTAGGAATGAATGAAGGAATGAAAAGTCACCAATTGTGCATGACAGTAAGGGAGTCTGGCGAGGGCGCTGTAGTTGTCCTTCTACCCCAACAATAGAAGTCTGAGAAAGGGAGGTAGGCCCCCAGTATTCTCGTGGTGCAGAGAAGCTGGCACCAGTATCCAATAAGAAAGAAATGGTCCTACCTGCCACAGTCAAGATTACCCTGGGCTCCTGGGTGGCGATCCGCATTGGGCCAGATGTACCAGGGCCTCTTCATTGCCCCTCCATTGTCACTAGACCTATCAGGTCCGCATGTTGGGGAGCTGTGGGGCTGATGGTCTGATGGCAGGTGGACGCCAAGGGACAGTCTGTGCCCCAGTGTCCCCTCTGGTGGCATTTGGGACAGGGCTTAGTTGGCACTCTGGGATTAGGACAGTCCTTTGCCCAGTGGCCTTCCTGATGACACTTATAATGGGGGCCTGGTGGTTGGGAGCTCTTTTGTAGGGGTTTTCTTTCCTGTGGCGTAGGTGGACTGGTCGAATTAAGAGCTTGTGCTAATAATTGATATTTCTTTGTAATTTTGAGGTCATCTCAGCCATGGTAGGCCTTGAATGCTGTGGCCAGAACCTCTGCCTGAGGGGTCAAGGGCCCCCAATCAAGCTTTTTTAGTTTAAGTCTAATGTTGGGGTAGCTCTGAGAGAAGAAATGCATCATAATTAATCTCTGACCATCCACAGACTCAGAGCCTAGTTTGGTATGTTGACGGAGGCCATCAGTTAGCCTTTGTAAAAAGGTGGATGGATTTTCATTCTTGTCTTGTATAATTTCATTAAGCTTTTCATAATTAATGGCCTTCATGGCAGCTCCTTGGAGCCCATGAAGGAGGCAATTAATGTACCTGTTTCAAGCTTCAATTCCCACACTTTTCATAAAATGGCCTTCATGGCAGCTCCTTGGAGCCCATGAAGGAGGCAATTAATGTACCTGTTTCAAGCTTCAATTCCCACCTCTGTGTTGTAGTCCCATTCTGGGTCCTGATCAGGGACTGCAGCAGCACCTGCTGGGTGGTGATTGTTGGTTAAATGTTCTTGGTCTCCATGTGCACCAGCCTGATCCAGCACTCTTCCATTTTCTTCGGGAGTTAAGGCATTGGTTAAAACTACAAAGAGATCATGGTAAGTTAGTTGATAAGACTGAGTCAAAAGTTGAAATTGTTTTATAAAGGTAGTCGGATTGGCTGTAAAAGAACCAAGCCTGGCCTGAATGAGAGCTAGTTCAGACATAGGAAAAGGAGTATGAACGCGGACAATTCCTTTAGCTCTGGCTACCTCGTGCAAGGGCACCATCGTGTGGCCCTTGTGTGACCTGGAGCGAGTGAGGGGTGGAGTCAGCGCATAGGGTGGGGTAGTGGGAGGTCCAGGGGAAATGAGAGAGCTTCAGAGGGTTGGGAGGAGCCAGATGGAGTAGGGGGAGGAGTGGAAGGATTTTTTGTCATCGGATAAGGAGGAGGGTCATCTGCAGGATCAGGTTGGGTGGGGGAGTGAGAAGAAGAGAGGTTGGTGGTGGAAAGGCTTTGAGTCAGCAAAACTATTGGAGAAGTTTTGGCAGTGGAACAAAGAGAGGGTTGATTAGCAAGATAGGAAAAACCCTGGATATATGGGATCTCCGACCACTTTCCTTGTCGCTCACAGGAATTGTAAAGGTCTCTAAACAGACCCAATTCAAAGGAGCCGTTAGGCGGCCAGATGCTTTGATTGTTTAATTGATATTGGGGCCAAATTTGAGTGGATAGGCAAATCAGCCGCTTGGGTTTTAAATCAAGACCCTTTACATTCTTGAGTAAGCATCCCAAAGGAGAGTCTGCGGGTATGGAGGAACCAGAGCCCATGACCACAGGGATAAGGAGGTTATCAGAAGTCCAGATGTCTCCGAGAGTTCTGATAAGATCCCCTCTTCTCTAGACCTGGTCTAGAGGACGGAAACTCGGTTTCTTGTGAAGGCGTCCCTCACACAAGATAGGAGTTTAAGTGAAGCTAAGTCCTGGACTTAGCTCAAATGCGGCAAACCTGGTTTACGAGACAGTGAGGACAGAACCTGGTGCCTGGCCATGTCCCAAATGTGATCCCAGTGGGTGGTCTGAGGTCTGGGGTCCCCATTACCCTGAAGACTTTTCAGAAAGGGGAACTTACCCAAAAAAAGTGTGGGTCGGAAGATCAGCAGGTCGGTGGTGGCTGCGAAGATGGTGACGAGGAGAATGGTCACGGACGTCGGGCGGGGGCTGAGTAGGGGCACCCTAGAATCTGGGTTTCAGGCCTCAGGCGTTTTAGCCTGTGGGCCTGGCAATCCCAGATCCCACTTCTGACACCAATGAATGGGGTCTTGAGCCCCCTTTGGGTGCCCCTTACCCAATTATACCACTCACGCACTGAGAGGTCCAGCAGGAGATTTTTAGTATAGGGAGGTGAGCAGGAGGAAGAGGGCAGAGAGCGAGAGAGAGAGAAGAGGAAGTACTGGGATACTTATAGGGCAGGCAGCGGAAGATCCTTCCTTGGGAGGAGCGGTCTTTGTTATCCTATCGCAAGCCAGGTTGTCTTTTGAATTTCGCACCTTGGAGAGGCTCTAGTTTTGCGCTTTACAATTTCGGTGGGAGAAAGTACTCAGAGTTGGGAAAGAACCCGGAAGTAAGATATAAAATGGCTGGGGGGATTATATTTTAACATGTGCCATCTCCTAACAGTAGTAGGAACAGAGATCCAGGACCTAATCTGGAATCAGATATACAGTAGGCTCCCTAATTTTGTGTAGATATTATGTAGAAGGTACAGAGATTAGAAGCCCAAATAACTGGAAGGAAGGTTGCACCACTGTGGACAGGGTGACTTGGGAAGCAAGGCTTATCAGTGGGTAGAGATAGCTCAGAGGGAAGGTTGTTATTTCTAAGATTTACAGTTGGGATCATTCGCTTTGTGTGAGGCCATTAATGGTTTTTGAAACCTAGGGACCAGGAATTTAGCTCAGTGGTGCCACCATCTTTCTTGCAAGTGCAAGGTCAGAATTCAGTCGCCCGTACCAAAAAACAAAAACAAATAACAACAAAAGAATGATCCTAGTAAGGTCAGAGAGTAGAAGTCAGCAATTTGATATCTTTTGCACATCAAAGTTAACTATGGATTTTTTAAAAAAGACATCTACCCCCAAATTTATTGAGCCCAAATCCCTAGAGGTGGAGGCCAGATCCCTGAATCATTCATCACTTCTGCAGGGTATCCTGCTGGGCAGCCACAGTTGAGAAGCACTGAAAAGGTTAGAAGTTTGCAGGACAAAGGCAGAACAGCGATAACCCTCCACATACACTCATTACCCTAGAAGAACAATGAGCCATCTGGATTCCTCTTTTGCATTCGCCAAGCACATCTTCACTGTACAGATTTTATTGCTATTTAGTTAATCCTTTGAGAATCTTCTGGTCGATTTAGCAGGCATTCATCTATTATCATTGAATGTTAAAATAATCAGAAAGTGTAAGAGCTGGAAGGAAACAGATTTTAATCCAGAGGCTTGCAAACTTTCTCTAGCATGTTACCCTTCAAAAAATGAAATTCTAATGGGTAAAAACTGAATGCAAAACATTCAGAGAGAGCTATACACCAAGCCCCTGTGAGTTTCTCACTTGCCACACAGGCACTTTGGAGACTTCTTCCATCTCAAAATGTCTTTCCCACAGGTTCAAACCACCTCCCTTTCAAATAAGGAAGGAAGATTTCTGAGCACAAAAGTAATGGATCTAATGTGGCATAACTCATTAAGCTCAATCTCCTAAATACATATTCAGTTTCCCTTAATTCACAGGATAGTGCCCCTCTCTCTCCCTGTCTATATCCATGTCATTCTCCATTCCAGCATGCCAGAGAGCTGGAAATCAAATTACCCACAGCAGCTTCTGTACAAGATTGAGTGAAAGGGAATAGTGATGCTCAACAACTAGGCCACACACACACACACACACACACAGACACCGAGAGGTCCAACTGGAGATTTTATTCAAGGGCTGGGAGGAGAGAGAGCAGAGAGAGAGAGAGAGAGAGAGAGAGAGAGAGAGGAGGAAGGAGAAGCAGGAGAGAAGAACAAAGAAAGGAAGGTCCTTGTATCAGTTTTGGGGTGGGCTATTGCTTATTTATGAGGAGTGAGCTACTTTTAACCTATCACAGGCCAGGTTGCTTTTATGGGTCCAGCCCTGCAAAAACAGGTTTCAACTTCTCTGGACCACTGTGGCCTTGGGGGAGGGAAACCAGAGATAAGGGCATGAAGTCATTTTAGGATCCAGGATGTACCAGGAGAATGCAGCCTGTGAGGCGGCATCACAGCATGCTTTAACATGACCAATTCCCTAACATTAAGTGAGGGAAGACTCTGCAGCTCCTGCCTGCCCTGGTTCTTCTGCACAGATCTCATTTACCTGTGCTGCTCCAGTTTCAGCCTCTCCAGTGATTCCTAGTGGTCTGTACAATTATTATCTGGCCATTGCAAAGAGATAAAAAGCCTTGTTAGTTTCAAAGGGAAACAATGATTGAAATTTTATCAGCAGGATGAGTATGGAAAAGTTTAAATATGTATATATCTCTGAAGAAAAATGAAAACACCTAAGGAAGTATCATTGAAAGTATGAATTGTTAAGTAATTTTTGCATATTTTATGTGATTGTTAAAGGAGGATACTTCAGGCATGTTTGCTACTTAATAGGCTTTTGATATCTCACCTGTACTTCCCAATTATCCCAAAGTCATCTGTTGCTTCTATTCAACTCCTTGGGAATGCTTGGCAAAATAGTCAGAACCACAACTTCTAAAGATGATAAGATAAACTTCTGACAGGAAGAGAGTTAACCTTGAACTCCATGTTTTTTAAAGTTTATTCAGAAATTTGAGGGATTCTTTCCAATCAGCTGAATCCAAGAGATTTCACTGCTTCTCCTTCATGCTATTTTCTTATGTTCAACATGCCTGTACCAAGTTGAGTTGCCAATATTTGCTTGCATAACCACAGCTCTGAATGGGGTTGTAAAAGTTCAGTCCATTTCCCTATTAATGTGCAGGCACATATTCAATCACTGAAGACTGAGTTCATCCTACATTTAAGGAGACTTGGAGTAAGGTTTTCTTTATTTTAATGCCAGGTGATTCTGCAGGCTTCTATTTAATTCACAACTTTTGTTCAGGCCCTTAAAAGGGAGAGGTTTTTTATATTAAATCACCTTCCAGCACCCTGTAAGAATACTCATTTCTGGCATCAATGCAAATTTCCTTCAGCAACATTGTACGGAAGGGCCAGGTCTTTTCATTTATGGGGGAAATAATGCTCTGTTTCCATCTCTAATTTATAGCTAGGCAGTAGCAAGCCTACCAGGATAGAAATCTGTCTCTAGCTCTGTCCTCATGTACCTTAGTAAAGCTTTCAGGCACCCCTCTTTTTCTGACAACCCTCACACAGCCTGCAGTGGTATCTCAGAACCCAACTCAGATTTATTCACATAGTAGTACTAAAAATAAAATCAGAAGTTCAGCAAATGAATAATTCAAGTAATATATTCGGTCTTGAATATCTGAAAATTCGTGTTTTACAGAGTATTGAATTAACCCAGCTGTTCAATTCTCTCTTTGTATCATCTTCCTTTCTTTGACTTTTATAAGGAGCCAAAGCAAGTGTGGCATAGAATACGTATGCATTCACTTACCTGTCATTTGCTCCTTCTCCTGTCTCTGCTCTCTTTGGCCACTTCTTGTCCTCTTTTACCTTCTTGGATCTCAGCTTCTGTGACTAGGACTTGGCTGTGTTTACCAAGAACAGGTTCATCCAGGCTGTGCATATTGTCCCAGTTGCTGGTCCAACATGTGTGATCACAATCACAATAACATGCCTTTGATGTGCACCAACTTTTCAGTGTGTGAAGCACTCTCACCTCCATGATTCCACTAGTTTCCCATGCTTGAATATGTAGAACACTGATTTTGTCATAAAGCAGCAGAAATACAGGTGTATCACAAGCACATTTATTCCTTAGAATATTTCTATTGATGAATTATCAATTTTAATTTTGCAAGTTTTATTCTATTAAACAATGAGTATCTAACAGGGAAAAAGTCACAAAAATAAAGTATTGCATTTTTAATATTTATTGATTGTTTATAAAAAGCATAAAAATGTCCAACATTAACTGTTTTGTGATGTGCAAAGTCTAACAAAGAGCAATATAAATAAATTTCGATATTAACTACAACGAAAATACCAATAGCACTCTAAAAAGTATTTACTTCAATTATCTTATTTAAGGCAGTCTTCATACATGACAGTAGCATGTGCCATACACATGCATTGCTTATACTGACAGCATGTGTGTTTTGCTTTCCTGGCCTTTTTGTAGGATATGTTTGACATCTCACTGGTCTTTCTGTTTTGTTAGGAGGTTCTTATTATACTATACACTGTGTAGTTCGTAGGAAATAAAATGTCATGAAATAAAGTATAAAATTCCTAATGTGTATGATGTTTAGGAATAGATGCCAATATTTTCACATCAGCTGTGTACTTGCTTACAAAACCTAAAAGATAACATCAGAAATATAAACCTATGTAAACTACAATGTAAACTCAAACAAAGGTCTACCACAGAAATACTTTGTGCCTCAACTATCACACCCAAGGCAGTCTTCACACATGTTCCAGGTACACATCTTGCTTACACTGACAGTGCATATGCTTAGCTTTCCTTTCCATGTAGAAGGCCATTCTTGTCACCTCTCTCACTGTTTTAAGGAGCTTCCTACTATATTGTACAATGTGCACTTCACCAGGAAATAAGGTATCATTTCATTACTTTTGTTTCCATTAAGTTTATTGGTACATTTAAAGCAAACAATACAGTTACATTTATCATTGTCATCTTGTACCTTTACATGATGTATTTTGGTTCTTGTTTTTTTCCTATACCCATCCCTCCCTACACTTTTCCCTATTTACAAAGATTTTGTTTCCATTTTTTATTTTCCCTTATCAATAAAATAAAATATCAAATGTGTAATGATTAGAATAGACATCAATCAACATTTTCATATCAGCTGTTTACTTGCTTACAAAACCTAAGATATAATATCAGAAATAATAATCTATGAGAACTACAATGAAAATACCAATAGAACTTTACAACAAAAACTTTGCTTCAACAGCCACATCCAAGTCAATCTTCACACGTGAAAACTGCATGTTCCATACACAAGTATCACTTACACTTATAGCACATATGTTTTGTTTTCCTGTCCTTTCTTGTAGGGCACAGTTGATATCTTTTTGGTTTTCCTGTTGTAGTAGATCTTTGGGATATTGTACCTACCAGTTCACCTGTCAGCTCACTAGTGTGTTCCACAATTTTTTTTTGCATAGTTCCCTGGACAAAAACATTTAGTTTTTCCTCTGCTGTAAATGATTGCTTATGAGTTCCAGTCCCAATCATCTAAGAAAAATTCCCATGGTATTTTGTACCTTATTTTTTCTTTGTAAACTCTCAAACTATTTATGCCACACTTTTATGATCATGTTTATGATCACAACCATTAGCCAATGCTTTGTGTTTTGAGTGACATCATAGTTCTGCATAACTCATCTACAACATTTACTCCACCTTTGGTTTTGTTGTAGAAAATTTCCATCTCAGGCTTCTGTTTTCTTAAAGTTTCCCTATCAATATTTCTACCATGGTGCAATGTTGACATCAGCAGTACTAGTTCGTTTTTTTTTTGCCATATATGTGGCCAATGTAAATCCTTCTGAAATCCAAGGATTGTACTATACAATTCTGTGTTTTAAAATTGCAACATTTAATTTGGAATTTCTGCCTTGCTCCTGTACAGTTCCTGTACTGGTCAACTTGTACTCTGTTAGCAAATATAACAGCAACTGGAAACTGGTAAACCAATTGTCAAATATCACATTCTGGTTAGTTTGGGAGGTGGGAACAACAAGTCTGCTCACAACATCATTCAGTTTATTATTATATGAATAAGGGTTTGATGGCTGAGTTCCAAGATAAATTTCTAAACTAAAAGAATATTAAGTCTTCACTTCTACAAGGGCATAAGTTTTTATGGTATATTTTGACCCACCACTTTTCCATAAGTCTTTTACATTCCTGTGATTACCATAAAAAACCCTTGCCAAATACGGCAGACCTATGAATGCTTTCAGTTCAGCTAGTGAGGTGTCATAATAAATATATTTTTGAATATTGCATACAGAGTGTCTTTCTTGTATTTCAGCCTTTGTGTACTTTACAGCATAGTGTAGCATTTCATCTGTTACAAGCAATTTCCAACATTGAATGGCAGTACTGCCATTGTGTCCAGTACATTTCACCCCTGATAAGATGCTCACTATACTTTTGGACCTAGTTCTAATATTAGATCATGTCATTTGGTCGCATGACCATTTTACACCATTTCAACTAGTCGAATATGCACTTGCATTGCTCTTTTCTTCATCATCTGAATCAAAAAGGTCTGCATTCCCTGTGTCTGTAGCAGTCAATTCTTGCTCCATTTCACTGTCACAGGAACTTGGCTCACATGGCCATCATCATCATCATCATCATCATCATCATCATCATCATCATCATCATCATATACCCACACTACTCTTCTGTTATGAAAACATGTATTTTACCATGGATCTGATGATTCACTTTTTTTTTTTTTTTGATACCTGGGATCAAACTCAGGCCCTTGTGCTTGCAAGGCAGGCAATGAGATGATTCACTTTTGAAGTCCTCCACAATTTACAAATCTGGTTTTTCATGTGCCATTGTACTTAATTGGGCTACTTCTACTAGAAAAATCAAAAGAAAACTTTAAAAAAACAAATCCTAAAGTGGTGTGGGTGTATTTGTTATACCCTCTATGATGCTCAGGTAAACATATGCAAAACTTGTTAGATTATACATAATGTGGGTTGCAAATCCCAGTTTGACACTTTTGAACATGTGTACACACCTGTTCACTGTACCAAGTGGGTAAACACAAAGATATCCTCCTGTATCCCTTAGAGAAAGTTGCTGAAACACACACCCAGCTACTATTACACTAAAGTCAAAATTTTCAGTAGAAAAGTAAGGGATCGTTGTTTGAAATCTAATATTAAACTCTGTGGGATATATGAAGGGCAATTCCTTCTACCAGAAGACTCTGAGGAGCACTTGGAAGAGTGCTTGAACTTGGTCTTTTTCAAAATTCCCTGGTGAAAAGCATCACCTCAGCACTTGTTAAAAATTCAGATTTCTGGATCCCAAACAGATCCATTAGAGAACTTCTAGAGAAAGGTTCTGGGAATCTGTATTTATATCAGTGACCCCAGATCATTCTTAACAGCAGACAAGGTTAGGAAACACTGCTTTAGAAAGACTCCTGTTGATATTTTAGGCTCAATGGCAGTAGTTGTGGGAAGATCCAGGGGACAACAAGCAATGCAGCTCTGTGGTCCAGAAGCAGATCAGTAGCAGCATACGAGGGGAGGCTGGGTGCAAGAGGCTTGACTCAGGCTGCATCCTTGGGCCCAGAGAGTTGCTCTAGGGAATGGTGAACCTCAAGCGACCGTGGAATTAATAGAAGGAAGAGCAATTGGATTCCTTCCTAATTGTCACGGCTCAGACCTGTGCCCTAGTGTGCCCCTGTTCTGCAGTTTGGATGTATTTCTCCTCCTAAGACTGTGCCCTGGTCCATTACTGTGACAATATACAGTGTTCCTTTAGTTCACAGAGAATCTTCCCTGCCTCAACACACTAATGGAGACACGATGGTGCTGGGGCAGCTGGAGCAGGGGTGCCAGTAGAAGGTGAAGTCATAGAAACTACAACTCGGAAGGTGTTCATTCCTGCAGTTACATTAGGCAATAGGATGCTACGATCCAATATACAGTGCTTTCCTTGATACTGATTCATCATACTAGGGGGTGATTATTTTTATTTTGTACCTCAATCTTTTAGTTTCCCTGGGTGATACTAAGTATTTATAGAGCAAATATGAATATAAAATTTTACATTTTCAATGATCTTATGCTTTTTTATTTTTATAAAGGATAAATGATCATTGACTTGAAATAAAATAAAAATCAGTTTTCAGTTATAAATTATCACTGTCTATTTTTTGCCTAATAATTTAATTATGTCACTCTGGAATTGATGAATTCAAAAAAACATGGAAAATTACATTGGCTATAGCTGTGAACCTAGTGATGTGAAGATGTTGGATTTATATATGTTAATTTGATTCATATGCAAGAGAAAACATCCATATTTTTAATCAGCAGATGGTTTAATATGCTTTCCACACTTGTAAAAAATGAAAAGTACCACAAGCTATTTTTTGCCTTGTCATTCATTCTGTCAATAGTACTTACTGTGAATTCAATGAATGTGGTACATTTGAGTACAAGACAGAATTACAAATGCAAAAGAAAATATGGCCTTTTTGTAGGAAAAGATAAAATAAATTTTAACAGATTTTTCTTACTTTATGCTTTGAAAACTACTTCTCTAAAATTGTGTGTGTCATTTGAACCTTCAGACACTTCCTATATATTAGAATTTCATAGTGATGAGGGCAGGGGAAGGGAGCAAAAAAAAAAAAAATTTCAGGGCTACATTGTAACCATTACTGTTGACCTTTCGTGACCATTTTTATTACATTTATTAATTCATTCACTTATTCGCTAGATAATATTATACACCTGGCATGTGTGGAATACTTACAAGACAGTATATCACAAAGAAAACCTGATTTCTACCTTCACAGAATTTGCAGTCTATTTAGAAGGAGCTGGACCATAGGAATGAAAACAGAGCATGTGTGTAGAAGGTAGCCATGTTCTCACCATTGTATCCAACTCACCTGAGAATTGTGTCATATTCTCAGGTGAGGATAGAAATCAGGCAGTGTCTGTCTCCTATAGGATGAGTGGGGGACCTGTGGGTTGGCCTCTTGTATAGGTCGGTGCACTCAGAGGGACATCCAGCTTTCTGAGCCGTAGCTTGGAGCTACCTGATACCTCCTCCCCAAAAATATTTCTTTCAACAGCCTTTGTTGAGTTATTAATGATTAGTTAGCAAGCCGTGATTGAATTTACCAGGGAAGCAGCTCCCTGTTTAAAAGAACATTTAGATAAATTGCTGGGTAAAATAAATCTCTTACTTTTATAATTCTATTGGAGTTCCTAAAGTGAGGACACTAAAAATCATAGTGCTAATTTTTGTCATAGCTAGACTTGCAAGAGCTGTTTATCATTCATTATTAAGTATAGAATTTTTTATTATGATAAAATATACAGAATGTCAAACTTGCCGTTTTAACCATGATTCAGTGGCATTAGGTACATTTGCAATGCCTTGCAACCAACACCAGTATTTCCAGAACTTTTTCATAATCCTAAACAGAAACTGTACATTCATGAAACAACTCCTTTCCTCTTTCCTCAGCCTCTTGCAACTTCTACTTCTCTTAAGAATTTGACTGCTGTACTCTTGGCATTACATAAGTGGAAGCAGAATGTTCCTTTTGTAGCTGGCTTGTTATCACTTAGCATAATGTTTCCAAGGTTCATCTACCTTATAGCACCTATCAGAATTTCATTCTTTTTAAAGCCAAACAATATTGTACTGTGTGTTTGCACCCTCGACATTCTGTTTATTTTTCTATTGATGACCACTCAGGTTGCTTAGGCCTTTGATTTTGTACTGCTATGACTATAGAGGCACATATATTTGTTTGGGTCCCTGTTCTCAATTTTAAGGGTATGTGCTGGATCATAGGGTCATTCTATGCTTAACATTTTGAGGAAACAGAATGAACTGTTTTCCACACCAGCTACAGCACTGTAGTTAAGTGTAAAATCTAAAATAGTCATTCTGTCTTGACTTCATTCAAATAAATGATTCAAACATAAGGCAAGTCTTGGCTAACTTAATTAATTTTTGTTGCCAGTCATGAACTTAGTAAAATTTATTACTACAGAAAGGAAGAAGGAAAACAGAATTGGAAGAGGCTCCTGCCCCACCCTTCCACCCCTCCAATTCTGTTCTGAACATTACCCATATGCATACAGTACTTCCAGTTTTTTGCAATTAAGCACTGAATTCATTTTGACTCATGTTCTTACCTATTTATTTCTTTATTACTGTCTTAGGTCAGGAAATATAGACACAGGTAAGGCTTAATAAGAAATGTACTAAGTACATACTTGTATTTTAATAAATTGATTGCATATAATAAAACAGATATTTGATAACTGTTAATATCTATTTCTATTTCTGGACATTAAGTTCAATGCTTCACCAACTATTGTTCCATTGGACAGTGACATATCACAGAAGCAAAGTTTTGGAAGGTAATAGAAACCAAAGGGTTGACAGAGAATACAGCTGGATATGATTAGCATGCCCACAGGTAAAAGGGGCAGATATCATAAGGATCTCCATTATTCTTAAATTGGCAAAATAATTGGATTTGGGAAAGCATGGAGAAGTGAAGTCCGGGGAGTGGAGGATGGCATTTTGCAATTGTGTGAAGGTGGAGGTGAGGCAGAAATTCAAAAGAGCAGGCAAGCGCTTATAAAGATGCAACAAGGACCAGTACGTGGAAGGCTGATGCTCAAGGGTATATGGGACAACGAGGATAGACTCCTGACTATCAGCCTGGAAATTCAGATAGAATTTGGCTCTAATCTGATGGAAATTTCTGTGTCAGTTTTGGGCATTGGCAAATTGAAGGTATAATAAATTGAAGTTCTTTCTCTGCAGAACAAAATCACACATATACAAAAAATTTAATGAAGAAAAAATACAAAAATGTTGACAATAGTTTTTTTTAGAATATTGTCATAAGTAAGTCTTCAGATATATTTTCTAAATATTGTATAATGTGGTGTCTTAGTTTTGAAGTCAGAAAGAAAGTTAATATTTTTCTCTGAAAGGTGAAGTTTTTAAAGTTCATGCAGTATTGATCAGGATGTTTTGGTCTAAGCCACAAAAAGGGGCTTAACTAAATCAATCAGAAAGGAAATTCACCGGGACTCAAATGGGCTATTTAATGGGACCAGAGGGAGGGCAGAGAACTAGGAGGATCCCAAAGATCTCAAAGGGCAGCCTCTGGCTCATCTAGAGGCTATAAGAAATGAGCTCCAGGTGGTCTGGGGGTTTTTGTGTCCTCACTCCACTCAGTAGCAGAAGGGAGCTTCCGAGCTTTATCCAACACCGTCCACTACCCCCACCAACTGCCCTAAGGTGAAGGTGAGGCCTGGTTTCCTGAGTCCCACACATCTAGCTATTTCAGTGTGGAGGAAGTTGAAATGTCATTACCAAATGAGAATGAAATGGTAGAATTTTTTTTAATTAATGACTCCTCTGTTATATTTTATGAAAGATGGAATTTTATTGTGCAGTTGTTTATTTTTAAAGTGCCACAATGGTGTTCTAAGTACACTTGCTTGATCACATTTGCCCTCTTTCTATGTTCTTAAAACCCTCAAAACTGATCTTCTTTAGTGTGCATTGTGGACACCAGACCAGAAAAACAGGGCATGGAAAGATCAGTTCTGGGAAAGTTGGTTAATTGTATTTTAGAGAGACATGCCATTTCATTCACTCACTTTTCAATCAAAGAACAGAAAGCTCAATATTTAATTCATTAAATATAACCAAAACCTGGTTTAATTTCTTATGACTCATTAAAAATATTTTATGTTGACTTCATAAAGGATTTGAGGTAGGATTGATACAGGAGGTAGCGAGTGGCAAAGCTGGCTGGGAAAATAAGTGAGACCTGTCAATTACAAGATTCCAGAACAGTGTCTCCCAGGCTCCCAAGAGATGCAGATGGCATAAAAGAGATGAGACACTGTGAGGTGCCCATTATTGTGACTCTATACCATAACCTACTTTGTGTCTTCTAGACACAGGGTTCACTTTTATTTTTGCTCTTCTTTGGCCCTAGTTTGTTCTATGGAGCCAGCTTTTCCCCTACCCCTTCACCTTGACTTTTCAAGTAAACTTGGCATCGTTTTCTGTCTTGTCTCACCCAATTTTTTGTTTGAGGCAACAAGAATCTGGAATGCATTTAATTGGCAAGCCGTTTCTAAAGGAACTACCCCATAACAGGATGACCCATTGTTTTCATCAAGGTTCTTTGATTTACAAATTTGAAACAGTCACTTCAAAGTAGCTAAAGCCAATATGAGATGTGATCGAATAATTCCACTAAAAATTTTAATACTCAAGGACAGGGAACTCTTGAAGAATCTGGCAGCAGAAAATCTCAGCAGAACAAGTTTCAGTGTACAAAATATGTAACATGGACACCAAGGTGGACAGCTGTTTCTCTCCAGATTTAGGCTTCCTTCCTCCTCCTGCAGTGGCAGCGGGTGAGCCTTGGCTTCCTCCTGAAGATTATTCCCTCTCCTGTATAAACATGGGCTTCATTGGAGCTGCCTTCAGGGATCTCTGCTACTAAATCTCAGCTGGACAGTGACACTCTGAGGTTGCCCCAGCTTGCATCCACCCCGGTCCCAATTGAAAACTGCAAATGTGGGGAGCAGAGTGTGGGTGGGAAGTCTGAGAAAGGAGTGGTATGAAGTTCCCCTGTATGTTTAGGAGTAACAGAAACTGGGGTAAGAAAGAGGAGGGAAAACAGTGGTTCTGAGAGAAATGTAGGAACACTGGTGATGGTTCTGTAAGAAAAATCAACAAAGTATGGGGGAGAACCTCAGAAGGAGAGTGGTCAGTTCAATATGCTCCTTTTTTTAAAAAAAAATTTTTTTCTTTTTTTTTTGAGACAGGGTACCGCTGTGTAGTTCAGGCTGGCCTTGAACTCACTAAGTAACCCAGGCTGACCAATGCACTCTTACCTATGTGAAATGAAGAACCTCTCTCAAAGGGTCTCAACCCCCCAAAAAGGGGTCTCATGGAGCAGGAAGTCCTGAGGTGGGGCGCACTTCAAGGTGTGAAAGCAGACCCAGTTTCTTCTCACCTTTTCTTCCTGCCATCTTTGGTACAATTTTGCGATTCGGGATCTGGTGTCACATCCAGCACAATTAAATCTGAAGGCAACAAGAGAGTTTTTCTTTGATACAAGGTGATCCCAAGCTGATTCACAACTGCAGCCATTTGCCCATTTCTGAACCACTGGAGAGAGAACAAGATCTCCAGGCTTGGCACAGAGGCACTGGCTCCTTAGAGAGGGAGACTCTGGAGCACAGTCAGGGTTCTAACAACAAAGAGTAAGCAGACTACCAGCAGGGCCAGCTGCAGAGAGAGAAAATGCAGAACTCTTGGAGCATAGAGGCAGATAGTGATGCAGACAAAAAGAGGAGGGAAGCCGAAAGGTGGCCGGAGAGTAAAACGAGCGGCAGACAGGCAGCAGGCTTGTTCCATGTGGTGTCTTGGGTTAAAATGCTTCTGTCACATCTTACTGCACAGCCAGGCCACTATGAGAAGGAACATGCTTTACCTACTTTCATTGCCATTTGAAAAACTCATTAAGTTTCAAGTGGTATGATTGATAGTGAGAAATAGGAAGAAAATGGTTAAAGGGGAAGTGTGAAAGGGAAAAGAAAAAATGTGGAAAAAGGAAAAATTGGAAACAAAGTCTTTGTAAATAGGGAAGGGAGGAGGGGGTGAAGGGAGGGGAGGGGTATGGGGAAAAAATGAGAACCAAGACCTGTTATGTAAAGGTACAAGATCCCAGTGATGAATGTAACTGTATTGTTTGCTTTAAATGTATCAATAAACTTAATGAGGGAAAACTCATTAACTTTTCAATAATTAAAGCAATTAACCATCTTTCAACCTTAGAGTAGATTATAAAGGTGATGGCTAAAACAGTGTCCAGGCAGAACCTTACCTTCCTTTTCTGCTTAAAATGTATCAGAGTTTACTGACTCATGAAGGAGTTGTGTAAATAAATGTAATGGTTATGTAAGTCTTTACTTATGATTATATCTTAATAGTAAAACAATATAAGCAGATAAAAAATTGACCCCCCAAGTTTTGAAAACCATAAACATGAAAACAAAATCACCTGTAACCCCACAACCTAACAACTAACAGTATTAGGCAGGAACATTTTTTTCATATAATTAGGTAAACTGCTTTATTTTTCAAAATAGGGATTATATGCACATAGTAAAAATTTTAAAAGCAAAAAAGAGTAATTTAAAAGTGAAGCAGGTGTCCTTCTGACTGACAGTTTGGAGTTTGTAATGTGCTTCCACTGCAATCAGTTTCTCTTTTTTTCCCTATAGGTAGCCTACCCATCAACAAGGAAATACATGTACATATATTCTTTTGTCAACACACTTGAGTTTTATAACATGGTAGCCTACTTCTTTGGATATTTAATAACATATTGTGCATATTGTTATACACCTTACTCTTTTCATTTAAAATTATTCTTTAGCGATAATTTCATATATAGTGTCTTTAAAAGTTAACATTATAATATATTCATACATCATCACACATTCCTTATAATGTGAGAAATTTGCACAAATGATTCATTCACTCCTTTAATAAATGTTTACATAGCACCTGCCACATCTGCAGAGCCCTGGTGATTCCAAGATTAAAAATGGACCACACCCATGAAGGAGTCATGGAAGAGTGGAAGAGTCAGATAAACAAGGAGTTATAGACCATCTCTAAGTGCCAAGTGGAGGAACTCAGGATGTATCAAGGGAAGAAAAGAAGGTGCCTTCAAGGTAGTGAACAAAAATGTTGAAGGCCAACTAATAGGAGTCAGTTCACCGGCAAGGAAAAAAGAGCATCCTAGCAGGGACCAGGAACAACGTGTGCAAGGACACAGAAATGGGGAGTATCCCTGTGGTCCAGGTGATGACAGGGGGTTGGGTATAGTTCTTACTGTGTGATCTTTAACTCGTGGCCAAGTCTTCAATATAAATAATGCTATGATGTACAACTTGCAGCATATCTAACTGTTTTAATATTTTGGAGTATTTCTTTGGCTACACTCCCAGAAATGGCACTGCTGAGTCAAAATGCAGGAGCACTTTGACCTGCTACACACAGAGGGACACCAGCAATATACAAACAAAACCAATGTTCATTATCTTTATGTCTTTTTTGTTTCCTTTCTTTTTTTTTTTTTTTTTGTATTGGGGCTCAAACTCAGGACCTTGCGCTTGTGAGGCAGTTGTAGAATCACAGTGGATAGAAAGACTCATACAGTACGATTCTTACATCCTGGAACAGGCAGAGCTATGGAAATGGGAGAACACCAGGTTTTATCAGAGGCTGTAGACAGGGAATCACCGCAGAGCAGAGAGGACTTTCAGGGCAGTGGAAGTACGCTGTACAACACTTCAGTGGTGGTTACGTGCCACATATGTATAACCCCATGGCATGTGCAGTGCCAGTGTGAACTCTCCTATAACATGCACTTTAGGTGGTGATGGAGTGATGGGGTCATCAGCTGTAGCAAATGTACTGCTCTGGTGTTCACAGAGAGAGTACGCACGTGTGGAGCCAGGGCACATGGGATACGTCTGCTGATTTTTCTTTCAAAGATGAATCACAGTTAGGGATCAATTAATTCATCAAATGGGACTAATATCCAGTCCTTTTCATTTATTTATTGGTGCAGGCTATTGAGCTCGGGAACTTGCACTTGAGAAGTGGGCGGCAGAACCATTGAGCTAAATCTCTGGCCCTCTAGTCCTTTTCTCAAATGTGTCACATCAGTTTAAGACAGACCTTTCCTCTAACTTAGCCAGTATTCCTGCATCAACGGCTCACTACTGAATGAGCGAGCTCTCCTGGCCCCTCTTCCTTTGTGGCTATCCTGGCCCATTCCTCAACATAGCCTCAATCTCTCTGAAGGCCAGGACCACCTATCTCAACACGTGATTGATTGCAGCAGAAAAACTTCTTGCCTCACCAAAACTTGACTGGAGTTTTGTCAGCGAGTTAATCAGTTTTTGAAAAAAGTGAGCAGGTATCCAGGGAAAACCTGCGTGGGAAGTTCTCAAACTCCTTCACTTAGTACAACCTGGGGAGCTAACTAAACATGAAGATTTGGGGCCCAGTATGGCCCAGAGTGATGATAGAAACATTTCTGGATTTCATGCTTTTCTAGATATTTGAAGTCTTAGAAAAATTCCCATGAACAGTTTTCCTTTCCTATGAGACACTGGCACCTGCTTTTCTGCACCTTGGCGGGGGGCGGGGGACGACAGATAGGCACACCTGCCTAGTTTAATGGTTCATGGGCTAAAAATCCAGTTTGGATCCCCCAGAGAGCCATCCTGGGATTTCTCAGAGACACTCCCTGGAGTTAGGAAACAGTGCAGTTTCTTCGGCTCTGTTCTCTGGGGTGGGTGGAGGGGGTGGGAAAGCGTGTGCTGTCCAGTCTATGGTGTAGCTACATTTCTGGGTCAGTCTCCTTCCTCCTGCCCACCGCTGGGACGAAAGTCTCTCCTCGGACGAGACAAGGGACTAGGAGACTTCATTGCCTCTTCCCAACCGCACTGACGCCTCTCAGCTAAGTCCATAATCTCGGTCTTCTCCTGCCCAGGGACTCGGCGTCTTCCAGCTACACAGTCGGGTGGCAGAGGCAACAGGTGAGTTTTGCTTGGAAGCGGGTTGGGGGCTCGCAGCTTCGCGCGCTCGGCCCTCTACTGGAGCCGCTTCTCTCCCGCATAGCTGCAGCTCAGC
>NW_022900944.1:380014-386284 GCF_012274545.1 Fukomys damarensis | reverse complement strand
TCCCCGACCGGGCCCGACGGACGAGGCGGCGCCGTGCGCTTTGTGGGGGATGCGGATGCTGCGTGTGGCTCTGCGCTTGCACGCGGATAGCGCTCCGTGCACCTTGGACAGGCCAGTGGGTTTGTGGCGTGGAGGGGCTCATTTACGTATCCTTGTCGAGGTAATAACGAGTCATCAGCAACACACGTTGCGGTGCGCTCGTGCCTCATGCCCGCCCTGTAAGGGGTGCAACAGAGGGTGGGTTTTGGAAACCCTTGGAGAAACGCAAAAGGTGCGCGAGACGTGTTCTGCGGGGAAACCGAGAGCAGGTGCTCAGCCTCAGGAGTCAGACCGTGCGCTGCTTGGCACCACAGTGTGCTGCCCGCCCGTGGTAATTAGGCTGGGACCCTACTCTTTTGTTTTGGTTCTTTGCGGAATCTCACAAACGGGTTCAGCAACCAGAGAGTTCTGAACCAGGACGAGGGAAATCCTTGGCTGGAAGACTGTGCTGTTTTTCCTCCCCTCTCTCACCCTTTCTCATCCACTTCCGCACTGAGCACCCCTTCACCAGGGAAAGTAAAGATGGTGGCCATCTGGAGGGGGTTCTCCAAGTTGCTGTTCGATGAGGGGTAAACGATTACCCCAGCCTGGGAATCAGTACAGTCCACAGCGGTTTGAACCCAGCCTGTCATTTTTTAGAGCTCCTTTGATTTTGGCTGTATGCTATAAATACATACATCTGTGAGAATTGTTGTCAATACAGCTCATTTTTTTTCTTTTTTTCCATTACACTTTTACGAGGTTCTTTTCTCTTTTTTAGGGATGTCTTGTGTTGTCAAGTATGTTTTGTGAAGGGAAATGGAAGGCATCATTTTGGGCCAGCATGTTACCTGTCCTGGGGACTGATAAAGATCAATGAGGGGGACATGTGGATAGATACCATACCCAGCCATTCACAGGAGTTTCGGGGTATGTGTGGTTTCAGGGGGAATCACTCCCTCAGACCCTCATCATACAAGTACAGCCAGAAGAAATCACTTTCCTCACTTCCTTCCCCCACCCTTTCTGGAAATATTTAAAAGTGATAGTCGTATTTCCGAGTGAGGTGTTCTGATTTTATTGAAACTTAAATTTGGTGACTTTGAGAGGTGAGGAATGCTCAATCGGGACTGGCCTTTGCTGGTGCAGAGAGTCCGATCCTCTGGATTCTGCTTGAACATTTCCAGAAGTTGCACATTTCAGCTACCTGGCGACAAAAAGCACCCAGGGGCTTTCTCTGCAGTTTCATAGCAGGGATTGAAAAGGAAATAAAAGGATTTGGGCCTGTTTCCCTGACAGTTTGGTGTAATATTGTGAGTGCACAGAGGCAAATTTAGCCATTTCTCTGGATTAGGTTGTAGCAAAACCCCCAGAATCGAGGAAACCGTCAAAGAATTACAGACTGCTTAATGGAAAGTTCCAAACAGAGCCACATATGATTTTGAAAAATCTTTATTTAAGGGAGAGGATAGTTTTGTGGGAAACCTGGAAGTAGACTGCTGCTGTGGAACTGAAACAGCACCTCAGACAGAATTGTTAAGGAGGTGCTGCTCCTGACGGCCCTACCTTTACCCCTCCCCGCCCACATTATACACATCCTCTCCTCCTTCCTGTGCCTTTCTGTTAAGCCTCCCCCCTCCCCCATTTCTTGCTCTGTTCTGAATTTACCCATTTAAAAATTTCCCTATTTGGGCCATGGTTGGTGATGATCAGCAGGAAGGCACCCATTTTAGTCGATTAAAGCAATTCAGACTAAGATGTTAGTGACTGAAGAACGGGAGTTAGTAATTTGGCAGCTTGTTTAAAAAAGTTGCAGACTTCTGCTCTCTATAGAGTAACCATCCCATCTATGATTACCAGAGAAGTAGCCTCAGCGCTTTTCCTAACAGATCATGATTCCTAATACTTTGTCTTCCCACTGATGGGCGAGAATGCATCTGAAATGTCCTGGAGACATTTAGAGAGGTATAGTTCTGGTGAGATAAAACTGAACATTCAGTGGCACTGGTGCTGACAGTCTGGCTCTTCCTGAATACTTATAACCCTGAGATTTAGTGGTTTAAACAAAACTTTAGGATTGTAGCTCACAGGTCTGTGATTTGGCCATGCTTATCCGAGCAAGTTCATCTAGGGTCTCTGATGCAACTGTTCGTTAGTTAACTTCCTTGAGCCTCAATTTCTCAGCTGCTCAAATCATGGAGTTGGTAGAACTGAAAAGTTCTTCCTGCCTTTTACAAAGAATGGGTCTGTTGAGTTCTAATACACTGGGAAAGAAAAATACAAGAGGTGGGCATTAATATATCATGGAAATAGCGTATACTGTACTGGGGCATTTATTAAAATACAGATTTTGTTCTGAGAGTTGGCTGAAGAACAATTTTATTACTTTCATTTCTTCCTCAAAGATCTTTTCATTACAAAAAGACTTTCACTAACTTCTTGGTTGTTCATTTATTGGTATGGTATGCTTGCTTCCTTTTCCCCCACTGTGAACCTCAGATGTACTCCAGTGAGTCATTACATACATTTTTATTATTAGAGTTACAGTTCCATGTGTAAAATCTGAATCTTTTTATATAACAGTTGTAGTGATATTCTGAGTAACAAAGTCAACATCTTGTACAGATTCCTTTCTCTTTAGTTGTTGCTGGCTGGTGGGGAAAACCTTGTTTTCCCTATTACATATTTGAACAACTCAAGACAGAGGAAATTGATTTTTTTTTTGAGGGTGTTAGTATACAATTATATTTTTCCGGAAACTGATGTTGCTTTGGATTGGAAGAAGGAAAAGGTATTGAATTCTTGCATTCTGTTAACCATCATTAATAGATGTTTTAGATCCTGCTACCGAACTGTTTCAAGACTAGGAGTAAAATCTCAACATTCTGGTCATTTATTGCTGCATAACACCCCTAGTGTGGTTTACAGTTCTGTGATTTGGCCAGACTCATCACGGTGGCTCCCTGGTGCAGCTCCAGTGAGAAATGGCTGAGGCTGGAGTTTCTGAAGGCCTGTGGGGCAGAATGCCCGGGATGCTGCTCCCACAGGACTGATGGTTAATACTCTGGGAGGGCTTAGCCGTAGTGGCTTGCTGGAACACCTGTGTATGCTTTCTTCCTGTCTCTGAGACTGGAAGAAGCAGCTCCCAGCCGCTGGGCCCATTGTCACTGTCATCTCTTTCATCGGTTAAAATGTGCATAGACATAACTCAGTTTCAAGGGGGTGGAGAAAAGATTGTGCCTGTTGAGGGACAGGTGTTAAAGTGAAATTGTAGAGATCAGGTTGTATGAAGCCATCTTTTGAAAATATAATCTTCTCTGAGCCTTAATTTGTTATTTATAAAGGAGGATAACATTACCTAACAGTTATAGTTTCAAGGATTTACTAAAATAAACTCTACTCAGCACAGTGTCTCAATATTTACCAAATGGTGAATAATCATTGTTTCCAGATGCTATACTAGTTCCACTTGGGCTACAGAACTTCTAGAACACTTTATTCTGGTGCCTCAGCATCATTACTGCCAGGTGATACTACCTATAAAATGGCAAGGGAAGTGAGGCAGATGGATTCAACAGACTTTACTGTGACTTTTTAGAAAAAAGTTCCCATAGTTCAGTGGAAGCTTAAAGGAGTTGGGGAGAACCAAGATGTTTTTCTTTTTGTGGTACAAGGATTATGAAGAGTTTTGGATACTTGAGGCCAAATTTCTTTTGGTGTGCTTTCAAATATTACATTGTGTTACAAGTGAAGGTTTATACATAGTTTATGGCAGAATGTTGCATCTAATTTGCTTCCACAGGCCTTAATTCAGAGAGGGGGGAGATTTAGGGCACTTTGGGGGGCATCAAGTAGCAAGCCTTAAGATTCACCGTAAATTGCAAGATGTTCTGGAATGATGATACATCAGCAGTTTATAAGTCATAATTTTTGTTTTAATTTGCTAGACATCTGTTAGCTTCGATGGCAACCATATGGGAGTCTAAATTGCCTTTTGAATTACAGGGAGGTAGTGGGAAGAAAGCTAAATATAGTGATGGAAGGGTCATGTGGGAAAAGTGTAAGAAAGACATTTAGACCTCAGTGAGGAAAGTAACTGAACACTGACCTGCTCCTTCTGACTGCTGCTTTGTGGGGCTATGAGAAAGTGGCCAGAGCATTCTCCCTTGATGATATCTTGATGACTGAAATGAAGCCAAAGGGAAAAGTTGGAAAACCAAATAATATTCCACCCTCCCCATAAAACTGCTCAGGACCTTCATTTAAATGGATCGTTCTGTCCTAATATCCATAGTAACAGGTAGTCTCTGCAAAAGTTGAAAGCAATGTGTTGCTTTAATTTTTTTCATCCTTCTTTTCATCTTGTTTTTGAGAAGGGTTCTTGCTATATTGTCCAGGCTGATCTCAAATCTTGGACTCTAGTGATTCTCCTGCCTCAACCTCCCAGGTAACTGGAGTGACAAGTATGTGCCACCTCACCCAGTGCAATATGTATTTTAAATAGAGCTTTATTATTATGACATCTTTTTTTCTAAGCATCTCAAAGTGTCTTACAAGCATATTATGATAATTATGGCTGACAAAGGAATTGGAGCACATAAATGTAAAGGGACTTCAGCAGCGTCGAAGAGCCTATCGGGGCTCAATTTTGGAGTGTTAAGTATCTTTGGTAACTGTAGCCCAGGATTCTTGGTACTTTAGAAGATGCTTGTTATTCTAAAATAAAACATCAAGTAAGTAGTTTACATATATTCATAATGGAAAAATGATAAAGTTTTTGTACATGCCACATTAACACCACCCACAAGTACAGAAATGTTAGGATGAAATTGTGTTGGTTAGCTTTCCTCTTGCTGGGATACAGTACACAGCATACACCACTTAAAGATGTTTAATTCAGCTTGCAGTTTGAGAGAATTCGGTCCACAGTCTCTGGCTCCTTGGCAGGAGAGTCACGGTGGCAGGGCGTGGCAGTGCAAAGCTGCTTAGTTCACAGTGGCTGGGGAGTACGATAAGGAGCATCACTGTAGAGGAATAGGGCAGGGACCACACATAACAACCCCAGGACACACCCAGAAGAGTGCCATGCTAATCTCAATTTACTAGGCATTTCTTAATCTGATGAAGTTGACGTATCAGGATTAACATTCACAAAAATGTT
Source organism: Fukomys damarensis (assembly GCF_012274545.1). NCBI lineage: Eukaryota > Metazoa > Chordata > Mammalia > Rodentia > Bathyergidae > Fukomys > Fukomys damarensis. The sequence continues at coordinate 381,105 of NW_022900944.1, read as the reverse complement.
CTTAAAGAATATGATAGAATTATTATGTATTCTATGGAAAATTCATAAATGAAAAATGGAGTATTAAAGAGGATAATCTTTTTTTTCTCTTTATTGAGTTTATTGGTACAATCCAGGTATACAATACAGTTGCATTCATTATTGGGATCCTGTACCTTTACATAATAGGTCTTGATTCTCCTTTTTTCCCCTTGTCCCTGCCCTCCCTTCACCTTCTCCTCCCCTCCCCATTTACAAACACTTTATTTCCATTTTTTCAATTTCTCATATTTTTTTCCTCTCCCTGGTTACCTTTCCTCCACCCTTCCCACTTTCCCTACACCTTTAGCCCTTTACTTCCTATTTCACATTATTAATTATCTCATTAGGATCCTGTGTACTATTATAGTTTTTCACACCAGAGAAACTATTCGGTATTGCAGTTAAAGAAATCTCTGTATGAACATTAAAAATAGGGAATCCTAAAATAAAACTGAAAAGGAAAGTGAAAGGGAAAAGGCAATAAGATTAAAATAATCCTTAATTCTGAAGATGAAAATGGTCCCTGAACATATTTAAATTGCTTCTTGCTCTTGTAGACTTATTCTTTCTTTTTTCATTACTTAGAGAATACTTTATTAGTTTCTGTACTCAAACCCACATAGATATGACCTTACATATTTAATACAGTGCGTTATCCCTGTACAAATGGAAAAAAATAAAAAATAAATAAAAAACTTAACATTTCTAGACCAATATGGCTGTCCATTTCTGTACAACGCCAACTCAACACAGTAAACTGGGATAACTTTTTCCAAAGTTGATAGCACCATTAAAGTTTCCAAAAATTCAAATTATATATATATATGTATAAATATATTTTTATATTTATATAAAAATATCAATAATAGCAGTATGTTATGCATCAATAGCAGCAACAGCTTTTCCATGTTCTGCAGTCATCTGAACAAAATTATAGACATTCAGCACATTGCATTAAAAAAAACAAAACAAAACAAAACAAAAAAACAAAGAAACGAATACTATCCAGAAAAACAGCAAAGTTCTGTTGCTGTTGTGGTACCTGGCACCATTTTTTTTTTTTTTTTAGC
>NW_022900944.1:352470-379908 GCF_012274545.1 Fukomys damarensis | reverse complement strand
CAAGATATTTTACATTCACAGAGGTATGATACAGTACCGTCCTACATCAACAATACTAGAATCAGTTTTGGTTTGAAATTTGCTTTGTCTGCAAATAAGATTGCTACCCCTGCTTTTTTCTGGGCTCCTGTCACATGGAGAATTGTTTTCCATCCTTTCACTTTCACTCTGTGGGCTTCTTTTTGCACTAGGTGTGTTTCTTGTATACAACATATTGTTGGATTTTGCTTTTTATTCCATTTTGCCAGTCTGTTTTTCTTGATTGGAGAGTTGAGGCCATTGACATTGATGGTTATAACTGATATGTACTGACTTATTATTGACATGTTATTGGCCTTTTGGTGACTCTTTTTACTTTTTCACCTTCTTCTTTTAGTTTCTTGCCTTACCTATTTGATTTGCTCTGTTGGGCCTCATGGTGGTGTTGCCTTCATTGTCTTTTTCTAGGATTTTGTTTAGAATTGCTTGTAGTGCTGGTTTGGTATTCATGTAGTTTCTCAGGTGTTCTTTGTCATGGAAGCGGCTTATTTCCCCATCCATTTGGAAAGAGAGTTTTGCAGGATACATCAGTCTAGGTTTGAGGTTGTTTTCTTTTAGTTCTTGAAATGCCTCACTCCAGGCTCTCCTTGCCCTAAGGGTTTGTGTTGAAAAGTCTGCTATGATTCTGATGGGCTTTCCTTTGCATGTGATTTGTTTCTTTTCTCTTACTGCTTGTAGTATTTTGTTCTTCTGTTGTGTTTCTGGGATCTTGATTATTATATATATGTCTAGGTGTAGATATTTTTTGATCATGGCTAGTTGGGGTCCTATATGCTTCAGTTATCTGAATGTTAAATTCTTCCCCTGTGTTTGGGAAGTTTTCTGTCATTAATTCTGCGAACAGCTTTTAAAAGTCATTTGTATTTTCTCCTGCTACTTCATGGATTCCTATCAGTCTTATGTTATTCTTCTTTGCATCATCTAGGAGTTGTTGGATCAATTTCTCATGATCCCCTACTGTTTTTAAGAGACCTCTCTTTTCACAGTCACTGACTGCAACCTTATTTTCTATATCTGAGAGTCTATCCTCACATTCTTTTAGTCTGTTGCATACACTTTCAATGGAGTGTTTAATCTCCTGGATATCTGTTTGAATCTGTTTTATGGATTCATGGCAATCATTGATGCGCTGACCCGTGATCCCGAAACGCAAATCGATGCTCGCGACAGCCTTCATGGCTTCTATCGTGGTCCTGAGCTCATCTATTTTTTTTTTGTCAGTTTCTGCTCTAGAGTCTCGAATCACGACTTTCATTTTGCTCACCATCTCTATGGTTATCTGGGAAATTATTTCTGTTTTGAGTTTTTCTAGAGCCTGATTGATCTGTTTTGTTACTTCCTGTGCTTTGAGTTCAGGGTGTCCTGGTGGTTCACTATCGGCCTTTTCATCCTCATTTGCCCTACTGTTTGCCATTGGTGAACTGGAAGTCTGTCTTTGTGTCTTGCTTAAGTGTTTTCTCATTTTTATTTTTGTTGTCAGGCTGTCCTTGGTTTAATCTCTGGGTTATCACCTAAATCTTCCTGATATAGTTGCACCCTAGTTTCTGGGTCTCTAATGACCCACAGACCTTCTCATCTTCATAACATCAGAGAAAACAGCTCCTCAAATCCACCACAATCCTTTATCCCAACTGATACAATCAGCAACACAATATGATCAAGCACAACTTGGAAACTGACCACCTGTGGTAGTCAGTAGTCTATCACCCTTAAACCGTTTGAATTAAATTGAAATCAAGAAGCAGTCCAGCACATTTCTGCAGTGAACAAAGTTTTCAATATAGTATATTTACCATTTAATGGTTCAGACAAAGCTAGGACGCAAGACCCCTGATCTCAGTTAGCTGATGGCTGAACCCCATGATGCAGACTGACCTCGGGCTGCAAGGCCCAGATTGAGTTCCCCTACCTTCTGAATGGTTGAACTCCACACTGTTCTACTACAGGTTTCCCACGCCCTTTCTTTAAAGACGTTCAAATTTGGGAACTTAGAAAATACCCTTTATGACCACCTCTGCCTCTGCAGAATGGGTCCAAAGACTGGCAAAATCAGGAGGTTTGAGAATGCATGGGGTTGGGTTGAGGGGGTGTTGTGGTAAGGGGAGTTATGGGGGTTCAGGGGCTACCTTCCTGATGCTGGAGTGATGGTGGCTCCAGGCGGGAGAGGGCATGGCTCTCCTTCCTTTGGTGGATTGGGCCCCAGGCTACCTTTTGGCCCTGGAGGATGGTGGCTCCAGGTGGGAGGAGGTAGATCGGGGCCGATAAAGATTATAGTCTTGAGTCACATGCTTCTGTCTGCACGCAACAGTGATGACTGTCTTTAGCTTCTAACTTCAGACTTCCTGAATCGCCATACTTCATTAGGTTTCAAGGGCTTCCTGTGTGGGTCCTAGCTTTCAGTCATTTTCATAAGTCTAATGTGTCACACATTATCTAAAACAGAGTAGTGTTTAATAAGTGTTTGCTTTATTAATGGATTACAGGATTGTTGAAAAGTACGTGGGAATTGTCTCTGACTTCTCAGGGAAATGCTTCTCTACAGTATCCTGCAGCCTTGGAAGGCTGAGTCCGTTTTTGGACCACTTAATCATTATGTCCTCAAACTAGACATAATCTGTCTCCTTGTAATTTGTGTTCTCCTTTCCTTTTGTTGATTTTTAATTTTTACTTGGAAGCACATTTCATACCTATAGAAAATTGCAAGTGGCACAGAGAACTTGCTTTTATTCAGTTGTTTGAGGTAAAGTTGCCAGTGTGATGGCTCTCACACAAACACTTGACTGTATACTTCCTGTAAAATAGGCTATTTATTAGAGCCAGAAAATTACACTGATAAAGGCAACCGTTATCCCTCATTCAGTTTCCCAGTCGTTCTTGTAATGGCTTTTAACACAAAGGAATCCAGGTCAAAGCTACACATCATATTTAGTTGTATCTTTTTAGTTTCTTTTAGCCCTTCACTGTCATGATCTTAATGCTTTTGAAGATTATCAGCCAGTTATTGTATAGAATGTCTTTCCATTTGGATTCATCTGGCATTTCCTCACGTTTGGATTCAGGCCATTGTCTTTGGCAGGGATAGTTAAAAAGTGCACTGTTCTTTCTTGCCCTGCAGCAGGTGGTACTAATTTCTGTTTGTCAGACTGCTGATGTTGGTTACTTGATTAAGGTGTTTTCTGTTAGTCTTTTCTACTATATTATTACTCTTTTCCCTTTTGTAATTTATAAATATTTTGTGGCATATTACTTTGAAAGTATGTAAATAGTCCCATTTCCCATCAGGTTTTTAATTAGTTCATTAACGTCATTGACTTGGCTTTTCTTTTTTCAGCATGCTTTCATCTGTATTTTGATATTTAAACTGGGCCCAGCTGTGGCCATTGGCAGCCCTACGAGCTGGCTCTGGAGTCCCTAACCTCTCAGCAGTCCTCCAGCACTCTCAGCTTTCAGGCAGAACAAAGTGTTTCAAGCTCATCTTGTAAGTTACTTGTGTCTCCTAGGAGCCTTAGTTCCTTTGAGTAGAAAAGGTACTTAGATGCCAAGATGTGGTTGCTTAGTGTGCTTATTTCTTTTAAGAGAATGGTGGAATGCATACACACATTTACGTTTGCGTTTATTCCTTTATATTTTTTTAAAAACATGAGTTGCCAGTGATACTGCAAATTCCTCTGATATCAGAGGGCTTAGTCTAGTTTTTTTCCCCTTTCCATATTTCTGCCTCCTTGATAGCGATATTCCTGGCTCCCGTTATTCCTAACATACTTACTTGATAAATCTCCCCAGATAGGACCAGCTGCCCCTGCTTCATCACAGGATTGCCTGCCTTACCTGTCAGTGCCTCAGCATCCATGCCTGGGCCTCTAAGCCATGCGTGGGTGCCCCTCACCATGATCCTGCTCTGGGCTCCCATGGTCTCCCTTCCTCCTTTGCTCCATCCTACCTGAGACCTAGCTCCTTTCCCTATTGTCCTTCATAGTTAAAAAAAAAAAATAGCCATTATGTCATTTCTAAACCCCTTCTTTAAAAGTTCCTAGCTCTTCCATTTGTTTTGTATATTTTTCATGTAAAAAAATTTTTACACATTTTTATTTTTTAAAATTTTAATTGATATATCTGTCACATGTAATGATCACATTCATTTTGAAGAACTGGTACGTGTATGTCATATCTTGATCATTTCTGATCCCCCTCCCCACTCCCTCCTTCCCCTCACCCAGTTCCCATATACCGGTTGTGATGAACCTATGGCACTTGTGTTGTTCTTTTTTTTAAGACAGAAGATGTTAACGTATGAGTTGTTTTTTTCTAGACTAAACCCTCAGTATTCAGGTTTAGCTGCAGTGTTGGCACTTTGTGATAAATAAGTGGGTTTGGGGTTGCAGTTTGGGCATTCATCTCTAAAAGATTCATCATCACTGCCTCATACCATTTCTCTGCTGTCCCTTACCCTGGCTGTGGTGCTCTGCCTGCAGGCCCATTTGGATATCTCCATTGGTGCACGAACCAGAATGGAATGCATTTCTCCCCCAGGCTCCCAGCCATCCAGAGAACAGTAGACTGTCACTCTTGACCTCTGACTTATGTCTGTGGGTCTGTGGGCAGTAGGATGTGGCTGTGAGGAAGTTATTTTCACAGATCAGACTCTCACTGAAAAAATACTTGTTATCCATTGTTAAATGAGATCATACATGGCAAAGAGCTTTGTAAATAAACATAGCTCTGTCACTGCAAATACTAGTTATTAACAGGTGAAACTGTGGGCTTTTCCTGGCAACAAGGAGATGTTGGTGGCTCTGGTTGAATTTCTAGTGAAATAAAACCTCCACTTCTTTTTCAGGTAAAGTCCATTCACCTTAGTTAAGTACTAATCAGAAACTTTAACCTTCCAATTAATGATTCAAATTTAGATTTAGTACTGCATATTTCTCCCATTTAAATATTTTGGCCAGGGCTGGTGGTTTTCAGCCTATGTTCCTGAGCTTTTGTGAGGGATGTGGAGGGAGCAGACTATGCCGGTGCGCCTCTGACCTCTTTTTCCTCCAGAGAATCTTGGCCATGTAGTGTCTGTATTTTGGGATACCATGGAGGGCTTTGCTTGAAAAAAGTGTCATGTTAGTAGGCTTTCTATCACTGCAACCAGATAGCTGAGATAATTAGTTGAAAAGGAGGAAAGGTTTAATTTGGCTCACAGTTTCAGTCCATGGTCACTTGGCTTATGGTGGTGCTTTACGTCACAGCAGGAGTGCCTGGTGAAGGAAGCTGCTTACCTCATGGGGCTGGGAAGTGGAGAGAGAGAGGAAGTGTCCAGGTCCCCATGTTGCCTTGAAGGCCATGTCACAGTGACCTTCCTGCAAGGAGCTGCCACCATGTAAAGGTTCTGCTGCCTCCCAGTAGCACCATAGGCTGGCATCCAAGCCTTTAATAAATTGGTCTTTGTTGGGGAGACACTTCTAAACCATAACAGAAGTCCTGCTTAAATTAAAATAAGAAAAAAATAAAAAGGAAAGGAAACCTTTCTAGCCTTTGAGATGTTTTTGAATCTTGATGGAAAAGGTATATTTGAAACATTTTACTGCTTACATGAGTTTTTAATCTGACTGTCTTCATGCAGGGAAGTTCCTCTCACTAACTCAGGGTGATTTCTGTATGACTTATTGATATTTCACCCCTTTGTAGACATATTAGTAAGTTAGAAAACCTCAGTCTCTCCTCTGCAGGATCAGATTGAGTAGGTCCATCTAGGATGGAATTAGGTTTTTTTTGTTTCCGTGTCTATTCCTTCAGGAGATTGTAGTGAGAGGCCAAAGTTGAGAAGCTCTGGCTTGTTTTTCTTGGGAAGACGTGATTTCCCCTGGTCTTTGCTCTCTGGAGGAGACACATAGAAGGTGTAGAGTGTGACCAAAGGGTGACTAATTTCACCAGCACATGAAGTTGCTGTTTTCTTATAAGAAAAAAAAAATGGCCTACTTAGTAGAATGTTTTAAATTAGTCCAGAAGTAACAGTTTATTTTAAAACCCCAAACCCTAAAAAGAAAATAGAAAAATCTCTTTAAAAAGAACTTTTTATGCTGTGAGTAATATGCCAAAAATGAGCATCATATGGGGACAGAAGCTGGTTATTCTGCTTACAGCCCCAATGAAGAACTGGACTCTGTCCTGGTCTGTGGTGTGCCAACTATGCTGTACACATCAGTACGTACACATCAGGACTGGTTCCGGCCACTGACACTGGATGTAGCACAACAGACCCCCTGCCCCTGCATAGCCACTGTCCCTGTCTGCTGTGCGCTCCTTTCTGCCTCAGTTTCCCTGGGCTTTTGCCGGGCCTGCCCCTGCCTGCAGTCTCTGAGGGGAGGGAGTGGCCTTCTAATGGTGCTTTGCTTGGGTTGCTCTGCTGCAGAGCTGTGGAAGAGATGTTTGTTTTCCCAGATGCACATTTGCGGGACTGTTACCAAAAAAGGTGACAGTAAACAGCAAAATGAAGGCCCAAACATGACTATTTGTCAGTTTTCTTTAGAAAGAAATGTTTCAGTGTACAATAGACTTTGCATGTGTTTTCCTATTACTTTCTCTCCCTTCTTTCTTTCCTTCCTTCTCTTCCTTCCTCTTCCTTCTTTAGAAAATTAGGGGTTTGATTATGTCTGAATTCCTAAAGAAGAAATACTTTGAAATAAATGTTTGAATAAAAATTTATATTATTTTTCTGAGGCATTTACTGAGGTTACCATCACTTCTATAAGTAAATAAATAAATAGCATCAAAACCCAAAGCAAAGGGGCATTTAAGCCCATGGTTGTCCCTGTAATATTATCTATATGTACAAGATTATTAATTATAAATAATCAGGCCTAATTTTTAAGTAATATAATTACTAAGCTCAATAAAAAAGTAGTGTTTAGAAAAGGATGACAAAACATTTTGGTTCCCCTCACTGAGAGGACGTAGTGGTGCTTTATACCTCTTCCAGCTACTATTTACTGTTTGGAAATGTATTACAAGACATAGGGCTCTTTTACTTGTTGAATTTTTTTTTCTAAATTACGCTTGGCATGAAGGCTTGAATTTCTAAAAATCTGGAGGGAACAGCTGGTGTTCTAATAAATATTCAGGCCAGCTATTTTAATGCTTTGTACTCAATTAAGTAGTCCTAATAAAGGAGGAACACTTGACTGAAGCATTTCTCAAAGTAAAATGTTTCCTTCCAATACAAATTTCCCCCAGTGTTAATACCTCCTGCAAAATTGGGTTTAACATTCTGCCAAGGAAGTAGACCATTCCATGATGACACCTTTTATGCTAAAATTAGTTCTGTTCTGAGGTCTCATAGTGTCAGTGTGGCCCGACCCTTCAACTGCTGAAGACCAATGGTCATTAACATTTGTGTAGCTCCCTGTTAAGAGGATGACACAGGATCCACCCTGGCGTGGGCATTATTATGGTTTGGGTCTAGATGGTCCCCCAAAGCCTCATGCAATCATAGGTGAATTTTTCAGGGGTGACTGATTCTACAGTATGTGATGCTGAAATTAAGGGTGTGTGATTACTAAACCAATACACTGATTGGTGTGGCACCACTCTAATCTGGGTAGTCTGGTTAAGAAAGGGGCAGAAAGCTTCTGTTAAGGTTTCCTTGTTCTTTTACTATCTTCACCGCCAGGAACTATTGCTCCTCTGCCACCCTGCCCTGGAGCCATCCAATTATGGACTGAAACCTCTACAGACTGTGCTAAATAAACCCCCACCTTCTTTTTTTTTTGGTACCAGGGATTGAACTCTAGTTCTTGTGCTTTAAACTTTTCCCCTTTAACTTTGGGTGTCAGGTATTTTGTCACAGCAATAAGAGAAAAGTAACTACGACAGGCATTCTAATGTCCTGGTAGTAGGAAAGCAGAAGACTCCTGGAAGCACACTTGTTATTGCAGCATTTGAGAGGCTGAGGAAGAAGGATTGCTGTGAGTTCTAGGCCATTCTGTGTTATGCAGTGAGTTCAAGGCCAGACTGAACTACATAGTGAGATCTGGTCTCAAAAGAACAACAACAAACCAATAAATAAACAAAAATACTCTGCTGGTAAAGAGTTTGGGCTTCACACATATCTTGATTTTTACCCAGCTCCATGTCCAGGCTTCTGATCTTAGATAGGTTACTTTTACATTCTGGTTAAACTTTTTTTTTTTTTTTTTTGGTACGGGGTATCAAACTTGGGACCTTGCCCTTTCAAGGCAGGCAGTGGCACCACTGAGCTACATCCCTGGTCCTGGTTAAACCTTTTCACATTTGCAAGATGGAATATGTAGTAGTATTAGTAATATTATTTTTGGATGCTGGGGATTGAACTCAGAGCCTTGTGCATGCTAAGCACAAGCTCTACCACAGAGCTGTACCTCAAGCCTAATTAATATTACAAATAGTAATATTAAGAACCTAAAGTTTATCTCAAAGACATAAGAATGAGAGGAATTGTGTATAAACTACTTAGAATTCTCCATAGTCTTAGCAATTATTACTCAGTTTTCCTCAACACCCATCATATCTTAACTTCCTTCAGAACCATTAAAACAGTCTTACACTGGAGCATGCATTTTTTGTTCTCTGTAATGTTCTGCCCACATAAGTGCATTCTCAAAATAACTAAAGGAGAAAAAGATCTAACAAATGTTCACAATGTTCTTTTCATTTACTGTGAATGGCATGTAATTCTTATCATGGAAACCAGACCATGAATTCATAGCTATTGTTTGTTGTTAATTTTGCCAGTTTTCTTTACCCAGTTAGATTCATTCTTTGTTATGTTCTTTGCAAAACCAGACTGTCTCATATTAGTGTTTTTGTGCTGGGAAAATGAGCTTCGGATGTTAGTTCCAGTGTTAGGCCTAACACCTGGTGGGGATTGTTGGCCAGAAACATTTTATTAAGTGCTGTTAAATTTGGGTATTCTGGAACTATCTATATTGCATGAATGATGTATTTTTAGATTTTTATGGTATCACAAATCTTGCATATTTTGGTCATAGTTTTCCTCTGTTGCAGACACAGTCTTTTGGTTATAAAGAGAAGAATTGAGTCAGTAATGATACAGATAACTTAGTCTTCCCTTTGTGTGTGCTTCCAGTTGATACAGAGCTAGCATTTTAGTCTGAACTGTCTGGGTCATTGACTAAATGGGCCCCCCTCCTGGTGACTGAGTGGCTTCTCTTGTGGGGCACAGATGGGATGCACCGAGTGTTTGTGCTCTTTTGCCTCAATACTGCCACCTGATGCAGAAGATCAAAGGTGTCCTAGTTCTGAACATAATCTTTTTTAGCTGGGCTCAGCTTTGGGTGGAAAGGCTAGAGCACACTAACTTAGTAGGGTCTAGGAGCCTTGTCGCTCATTCCCACACAGAAGGTATGCTGAAAGTCCCAGCCCTCGAAGTGGAAAGAGGAGGGATGAAGGGGAATGTTAAGTAGATTTTACTTCCTCATTCTGTCTGTCTGTCTGTCTGTCTATCTATCTATCATCTATCTATCTGGCAGTACTGGGAGTTGAACCTAGGTTGAACCCAGGGTCTTTGCTCTGAGCTACATTCCCAGTCCTTTAAAAATTAAAAAAAATAATTTTTTTTGAGACAGGGTCTTCTGGCTAAGTCAGTAATTTACCTAGACTGGGCTTGAACTTGGGTCCTGGATTTTATAGAAACATATTTCATCTTTAAGCTACCAGAAACTTAAGGAGTATACATTCCCCTTAAGCTGGTGGTTTAGGTTGTGATTCCCCATTGGGAAAACAGGCCAAGTTACTTCTCTGATCCCTGCTGGGCAGTTCTTTTGAGTGTCTGGAGGTTGAGTGCCACGGAGTCCCCATGGATGCACTTTTTTGCTGTCCTAGTTTCTCAGGTTTTGGAAGCTACAGTAGGCTCCTGTTTAAAATGCATATTCACTTCGCAAGTGCAAGGACCTGAGCTTGATCCCAGTACCAAAAAAAAAGCATATTCAGATACAGTAGTTGAGAGGGTCTGGAGATGTGGCCCCTAAACTCCCTCCAAGCTGATGCCAGTGTTTCTAGTCCCCTAATAACACTTCGAGTCACAAGGATCTTATATGTTTTAAGCTTATTTTCTTCTAAATGGACTTCATATTCAAACCTTAAATATACTATTTAAAAAGGAATATTTAAAAATATCACTATTCAAATGCATACAATGACAGTAATATGGCTTTTTAACTTCTGGGTAGTTATGGGTGCCTGCTGGCAGAGGCCTGTTTCCTTTGTTTCATTGGAGATTAACAAGTGTACCAGGTGCTTGACATTCTGGCATCAAATGGAGACTTTCTTCTGGAGGATTAAAGGAGAGTTGAAAGGGAATGACTTTTGTGTCAAGGTTATTAAATGCTGTATTTTAAAATTGTCTTCTCTAGCACCACAGACCACTAGGAGTCTTACTTTGGAAAGTGCTTGAAGTGATTGCAGAAGGCATGCATTTACAAGCTGCAGCTTGCTTGGGACATGCAGGGCCTCTTGAGGTAAATTGGTGGGGGGATGTGTTTAAATGTTCACCAGTTTCCTAGGGATATTGGGGAAGAGGAAAACCCCCCCATCTCTGAAAAGGTTTGAACTCAGATCCAGTAGTTCCATTTTAGGTGTGAGAAGAAAAATGCCTTGGAAATTGTATCTCAGGCTAACAGGAAGTGAACCTTAAATGCTTAGGAAATCTGCCTCTGTGGGCCTCTTCCTCTCCTCCTCCAGGTTACTGTTGCTCATGTTCAACTTTGGAATGAGCCTTTTATTTCATCTTTTTTACAAAAGGGCACTTTGTTTTTCTACTGTAAAAACAGTACAGCCACATTATTAGCTTTTTTAAGGAAAAGAAAGTTATAATCCCAATAATACTTTCTCTTGGTAAAGCTATAATAAAAGCAGAAACTCCTACTCAGATGTTCTAAGAACAGAAAATACCTGAAAAGAAAAACAAACTAGAATATTTTAGAATTTCAGTTGTAGTTACCTAGCTTTGCTGGCAATTCCCTCCTCAGGTTAGCATTCAGAATGAGGCTATCTACAAAGCAGATAGCTTGTGAATAGTCATTGATTTCACACAACCAGAAGAAACAATCAGTAACTACTGTAGGCATTTGAGAATCTTGTATTTTTAAGGGAAGGAGTTGCAATGTTAAGTAATTGGGCAACAAAACTCAAGAAATCAGGCTCTTATTTTAAAAGTTTTGTTTTGTTTTTTAAACCATGACTTCCTGTAGACAAAAAAATTAGGCTGGGAACTTCTGGGGCCATTGTTGTCAGTACCCTACTTGTCCAAGGATGGGCAACAGCTGTCCATACGGCAACTCACAGAGAAAAGCTATGCACTGGGACTGTATTAGATTTTACCTTATAACTGGAATCCTAAGGAATATAGTGTTTCTTTGGTACCATTTCTTGTAACTTTGTGTATTGGTTTTTGAAAGAATAAATTGAATGAAGAGATGTCTAGATGATGTAACTATATGTGGCATTTTCATTTTTTCCTTCAGCCTGTAATTTTTTTCTTTCTTTCTTTCTTTTTGGTACTGGGATCGAACTCAAGACCTTTCTCTTGCGAGGCAGGCAGCAGCACCACTCAGTCTGTAATATTTAATAATTCTAATATTTTCTGTATGCTTTGAGAGTTTTAAGATTGCTATCCAGTGAGGATTTGAAAAAATTGCATAAAAGTTTGAAAAATAGTATTTAAATTGTCTTTTCTTAAAATGCAGAATCAGTATTTTAGAAGTAAAAGTAGTTGTGGCCACCAAAAAAAGAATTGAAATATGTTTTTACATTTTGCAAATACATAGCTATGTGTTCCATTTAAATGTTGACATATATCCTTGGATTTAAAATATATATCATCAATATATGTCCTTGATGGGTGTTAAATACTAATCTACATATACCCTTGGGCTTTTAAAAACATTGATATATACCCTCTTTGGAGAAAAAGAACAGTAAATTATCATGCAATCTCCAAAATGTTTATGATGAGTTAAATTTCCTTGTCACAGTGTACTGTAAATATACAACCTTTTTAAATGTTAAAAATAAGAACTAGAGACTAGTTTTAATTAAGACGTAAGCAAAAGTAACTATTATTATATTTTTGACCCTTGGGATCTAGAAAATAAGCTCTTTCAACTATGAAATTACTTAGGGTTAGCTGGATACAAGCAACAGATCATCAGTCATTACTGAAAACCTATCAAAATGCAGTTTTAATTTTAAAGGTCTTTTCTGTTGAGTATTCATTCCCTCGCCTGCCCCTCTCTTTCTGTGATTTTAAATTCCACAGCTGAGAAGACAGAACATTTTGCTTTTAGGGAAGACAAATCTTTCTGTCTTTAAAAAGATTGACCTGCTAATTGAAGGACAGAAGGTGGAATTCTTATGAATAGAAATGACTGGGCAAATATTTATTTCATCATTCTTTGGCCTGTCTTTGTAGTGGTTGAGTATTGGAACTATACTTTAATTGGTCTTTTGCAGTCCTGATTATATTAGCTTAGGAGTTATATATTGAAATGGAGGTTAAAATTAATTTGGGCCTCTACTTTTTTTTTCTGGTACTGGCAGTCTAACCTTGGACCTGCCAGGTCCACCTGCTTGCCAGGCAGGTGTGGTGCCACTGAGCTACATCCCTGGCAAGCCTCTACTTTTTTTTAAAAAACTTTATTTTTCTATCACTACCCCACTATTTTTTCCTTGTTAATAGTGAAGCATCCCCAACCTACAGACACACCAAATTTCAAGCAAAGCCCTCAGTTTATAAAATGAGAACAGAACTGCTCTTCTGAGGAATCAGTGTCTCAGGGACCTTGGGTGGTTTTGGCCTCAATGGGTAGGATGGTGGATAGAGGGGAAAGAGGGGGCTCTTTTCTGATTTTCCTTGTGGGTCCAGTTTTAGCTGAGGTCAGTGGAGAAAGCATCTGTTTACCATTTGTACACTGAATTTGGGTGAAGTTTGTACTTGGCTTGTGTTGTTTGTAGGATGTGTGCTCACTGAACTGCCCAGCTTGGCATGGATTTTCCTAAACAGTTTTGGCGCAGTCATTTTGATTAACATCAACCTTGCTTATGTTAAATAACTAACTATTCAGGTTATTTATATATTACTCTCATGCTTTGGAATGAGCATACTCAAAATCCCCTGCCTCATATGGATTGCATATGTGGCTTTTAAGCAGAAACACAAAGGCTTCCAATTAATTTGCACATAGAATTGTATATTGAATAGATTAAACTGGATGGGATGGGCACTGTTTGAAATTGTTTGTCTTCTCTAATATAATTCATATTTCATTTAAACAAGCTATCGGGCATTTGAAGATTCTATGTTGACAAACAATCTAAAAATTCACATTTCATGCTTGTTTTTTTATTATTGGATGTAGTTATCCATAGAACTGATTTTATTGTTTGTTTTGTGCTGATGTGCTCCAGAGAGAGATATACTGTGTCATTTGTGAAAAGCTTCATTTTGACAGTGGTTAAGAGTGAAGGCTGCCTGGGCTCAGGTGTGGGACTTGCCCCCTCTAAGCCTTGTGACCATGAGCAGTTAGTTACCTCATCACTTTGAACCACTTCTTTGGGGCAGAAAGCGGACAACAAGGCTTACCTGTAGGACCACTGTGAAGATCACTGAGATGATGTCCATACAGCCTCAGGCACTACATGTGAGAGGGCCGAGCACTTGGGGACACTGCCAGCAAATGATCCTCAGCCGAGCTGTGGGCTCTCTGTTCCTAGGCTGCCTGAGGAGGGTATTTTCATCACTTTGTAACCTCAGCTTCCCTGCTGGGGAAGTGTACTCTGTGAAAGGCTTGTCCCCTTGGGTGCCAGTGATGTTTCCCCTTGTCCTTCACCACAGGACTTGCCTTTGGCAGTTGGCTCTGAGGGTTTCCTAACCAGGGCAGCATCCACATGCCCCCCCTCTGCCGCACCTTCATTTCCTATTGTGTTTAGCTCAGATGTCCACCATGGCCCTGCCTGCCTAGCCTGACCAGTCGTTACTATCTTGGTGTTTCTTATGTCACCTATGGGATCCTTTTGAGCATTCAGACCAACCTAGTTATTGTTTTTTTCTTAAATAGTAGTATATACAGAATGTCATTGTTTCAATAAAATAATGTATATAATTATGCCTAGAAAACTAAAACGCAGTAAAGTTCCTTCTAATTATTAATTGAAATAAATTAGTTGGATCCAAAGTAATTTTCTTAGCTTAGGAACAAAATTAGCATCCACCTGGGCCCTACTGCAAAGATTTGTTGTCTTAAGTAAGTGTGTTTATGAAGCTGTGTAAGTAATTAATATAAATTTATTCTGATAATTATGATACTCTAATTGTATTTGTAGTTGCATGCTTACTGTTTTTTTAAACAAATGCTATTTATGAGCTGCTAAACTTTAAGGGACGATATTTTAAATTGTTTTTCACGGAGAAGTAAAATTCTAAGACTAAAACATCCTTGTTGCTATAGTAAAAGAAAGCTTCCTCCCTACTCCAAGTTAATGTCTTTCATAGTGTGAGCTTTGCCAAGTGGAATTTGACCTGTTTAGTTTTCATTATGAACTATCAGAAGTAATTTCTTTTCCTTCCATGATAAAGATGAAATGTCTAGAGCCAGTTTTGTCCATGTTAAAACTTCTATTTTTTCATTCTACTATTCTTTTATTCCTTGATATTTTGCTGCATTTCTGAACATAGGTAAATTTCTCCACATGAAGAAGGTGAAACAGAAAATGAGAAGAGAAGCAAAGTCTGGGATTGGGTCACCTTATTGAGGAAAAGATATGCTTAAGGGGACTCCAGATTACGAGTGAAAGTTGAATTATTGTGGAGTGAAAGGTGAATTATTGTGTACAAAGTCCCTTTCCAGTGAGAACCATCTGCTGCTGCTTCTGGAATCTGTGACAAGAAGAATGTTTTAGGTATTTGTGTGGAGGAGTTGGTTGGATTGTGGACCTTATTAGGATAGTCATTCAAATACAGAGATATACACAGGTATTGGGAGATACTGTTCCACAGGTCTCCTGTGCCCCTCTTGTCCTGCTTGGTGTGCCAAGAATGCCCTTTACCTGGGCCATTTCTTAGTGCTGTGTTTGCAGTGAGCAACCTTTAGGGCTGACATAGTATCTCTGTCTAGGACAAAGAGCAGTTTCTCTCCCTACATAGGATTTCAAAGCATCTGCCACTCATTTGTGGTACAAACCCACCTGGTGTGCAGTTTCCATTTGGACCACTCAACACCATCCCTTTGAACTTTAGGGGCAGCGGAAACTGATGCAGACATGATGCTTTTGCTGCCTGTTGTGCTGTGGTAGTCCCTTGTCTCTGACCCAGGAGTCTCATGTCTTCTTCCAGCTTCCATGAAATAGCAACAGGCAAATTTATTGCCTTGAAAGTAAGGTAAAATCAAATACAGACCTGATATAGGTAGGTATATTGTAGATAGGTTGATTGCATATCTAGATACATGTGTTCAACTATATTCTGTTCAGGAAATAATCACTGGGTCTGCCTTGCAAGGAGTGTGGTGAGGAAGGGAATAGTGAGTAGAGCTCTCCCCCACAACCTCTCTCATATCTTAGATCTGAGAATTGCTTCTCAAGTACTTCCCTGTGTGTGCCACTGCCAATCAGGAATGGAGAGAAGCCAAGGCATCTTTGCAAAGAGTTGCTGATCCCAAGTTAGGTAAGATTAAAACTGACACTTAGGAAAGCAGATCCAGATCACTCCAGCACCAGGGAAAGTGGCCTGGGCCTTGATCCACTGCAGGAAGGAGAGCCTCGCCTTCTCCCGGCCCGAGCCACCATTGCTCCAGCACCGGGAAGGTTCCTGCGCTGGTGCCCCTGAAACCACACAACTCCCCTTACCTCCCCACCCACCACCCACACACTCTCAGATGTCCTGATTGTACCACTCTTTGGACCCACTCTGCAAAAGCAGAGGTGGTCATAAAGGGTATTTTTCTGAGTTCCCAACTTTGAACATCTTTAAAGAAAGGGCGTGGGAAACCTGTAGTAGAAAGGTGTGGAGTTCAACCATTCAGAAGGTTGGGGAACTCAATCTGGGCCTTGCAGCCCAAGGTGAGTCTTCATCATGGGGTTCAGCCATCAGCTAACTGAGATCAGGGGTCTTGCATCCTAGCTCTGTCTGAGCCATTAAATGGTAAATATA
Source organism: Fukomys damarensis (assembly GCF_012274545.1). NCBI lineage: Eukaryota > Metazoa > Chordata > Mammalia > Rodentia > Bathyergidae > Fukomys > Fukomys damarensis. The sequence continues at coordinate 363,680 of NW_022900944.1, read as the reverse complement.
CTATATTGAAAACTTTGTTCACTGCAGACATGTTCTGGACTGCTTCTTGATTTCAATTTAATTCAAATGGTTTAATGGTGATAGACTACTGACTACCACAGGTGGTCAGTTTCCAAGTTGTGCTTAATCACAATGTGTTGTTGAGTGTATCAGTTGGGATAAAGGATTGTGGTTGATTCGATGAGCTGTTTTCTCTGATGTTATGAAGATGAGAAGGTCTGTGGGTCATTAGAGACCCAGAGCTAGGGCACAACTATATCAGGAAGATTTAGGTGATAACCCAGAGATTAAACCAAGGACAGCTTGACAGCAAAAATAAAAATGAGAAAACACTTAAGCAAGACACAAAGACAGACTTCCAGTTCACCAATGGCAAACAGTAGGGCAAACGAGGATGAAAAGGCCGACAGTGAACCACCAGGACACCCTGAACTCAAAGCACAGGAAGTAACAAAACAGATCAATCAGGCTCTAGAAAAATTCAAAACAGAAATAATTTCCCAGATAACTATAGAGATGGTGAGCAAAATGAAAGTCGTGATTCGAGACTCTAGAGCAGAAACTGACAAAAAAAAAAATAGATGAGCTCAGGACCACGATAGAAGCCATGAAGGCCCCACATAAGAAAGAAATGGAAAAAATAAATGCCCAACATAGGAAAGAAATGGAATCCATAAAACAGATTCAAACAGATATCCAGGAGATTGAACACTCCATTGAAAGTGTACGCAACAGACTAAAAGAATGTGAAGATACACTCTCAGATATAGAAGATAAGATGGCAGTCACTGACCATGAAAAGAGAGGTCTCTTAAAAACAGTAAGAGATCTTGAGAAATTGATCCAACAACTCCTAGATGATGCAAAGAAGAATAACATAAGACTGATAGGAATCCATGAAGTAGCAGAAGAAAATACAAATGACTTAAAAAAGCTGTTTGCAGAATTAATGACAGAAAACTTCCCAAGCAGAGGGAAAGAATTTGACATTCAGATAACTGAGGCATATAGGACCCCAACTAGCCATGATCAAAAAATATCTACACCTAGACATATATATAATAATCAAGATCCCAGAAACCCAACAGAAGAACAAAATACTACAAGCAGTAAGAGAAAAGAAACAAATCACATGCAAAGGAAAGCCCATCAGAATCATAGCAGACTTTTCAACACAAACCCTTAGGGCAAGGAGAACCTGGAGTGAGGCATTTCAAGTACTAAAAGAGAACAACCGCCAACCTAGAATGATGTATCCTGCAAAACTCTCTTTCAAAATGGATGGGGGAAAAAGATATTTACATGACAAAGAGCACCTGAGAAACTACATGAATACCAAACCAGCGCTACAAGCAATTCTAAACAAGATCCTAGAAAAAGACAATGAAGGTAATAACACCATGAGGCCCAACAGAGCAAATCAAATAGGCAAGGCAAGAAACTAAAAGATGGTGAAAAAGTAAAAAGAGTCAACAAAAGACCAATAACAGGACAATACTACATATCAGATACTACGTATCAGATATAACCACAATGTCAATGGCCTTAACTCACCAATCTAGAGAAATAGACCAGCAGAATGGAATAAGAAGCAAAATCCAACAATATGTTGTATACAAGAAGCACACCTAGTGCAAAAAGAAGCCCACAGAGTGAAAGTGAAAGGATGGAGAACAATTCTCCATGTGACAGGAGCCCATAAAAAAGCAGGGGTAACAATCTTATTTGCAGACAAAGCAAATTTCAAACCAAAACTGATTCTAGTATTGTTGATGTAGGACGGTACTGTATCATACCTCTGTGAATGTAAAATATCTTGTACCTGCTTTATGATACATAGTAGTGACCGTGCTTTATCAGAGCTATATTTAATGATATTACTCTAGAATGTTCTCTTTCCAGATGATGATTAAGATGCTAAAAAAAAAAAATGGTGCCAGGTACCACAACAGCAACAGAACTTTGCTGTTTTTCTGGATAGTATTCTTTTCTTTGTTTTTTTGTTTTGTTTTGTTTTGTTTTTTTAATGCAATGTGCTGAATGTCTATAATTTTGTTCAGATGCCTGCAGAACCTTGAGAAGCTGTTGCTGCTATTGATGCATAACATACCGCTATTATTGGTCTTTTTATATAAATACACACACACACACACACACGACGCATAACATTCTGCTATTATTGGTTTTTTTATATAAATACACACACACACACACACACGACGCATAACATTCTGCTATTATTGGTTTTTTTATATAAATACACACACACACACACGCACACACACACACATATATGTATAATTTGAATTTTTGGAAACTCTAACTGTGCTGTCAACTTTGGAAAACATTATCCCAGTTTACTGTGTTGAGTTGGCATTGTACAGAAAATGACAGCCATATTGGTATAGAAGTGTTAATTTTTTTCCATTTGTACAGGGCTAACGCAGTGTATTAAATACGTGAGGTCATATCTACGTGGGTTTGATTACAGAAACTAATAAAGTATTTTCTAAATAATGAAAAAAAATAAGACTACAAGAGCAAGAAGCAATTTAAATATGTTCAGGGACCATTTTCATTTTCAGAATTAAGGATTATTTTAATCTTACATCATTGCCTTTTCTCTTTTACTTTCCTTTTTAGTTTTATTTTAGGATTCCCTATTTTTAATGTTCATACAGAGATTTTTTAAACTGGAATACCGAATAGTTTCTCTGGTGTGAAAAACTATAATAATACACAGGATCCTAATGAGATAATTAATAATGTGAAATAGGAAGTAAAGGGCTAAAGGTGTAGGGAAAGTGGGAAGGGTGGGGGAAAGGTAATAAAGGAAAGGAAAAAATATGAGAAATTGAAAAAATGGAAATAAAGTATTTGTAAATGGGGAGGGGATGAGGGGGTGAAGGGAGAGCAGGGACAAGAGGAAAAAGTGGGAATCAACACCTACCATGTAAAGGTACAGGATCCCAATAAGGAATGTAACTGCATTATATACCTAGATTGTACCAATAAACTCAATAAAAAGAAAAAAAAAGAAAGTAGATCTAAAGTGGGCAGTATATGGTCACACTGCAGAAGAGGACATGATACATGATAGAGAAAAAAAAGAAAGTAGATCTAAAGTGGGCAGTATATGGTCACACTGCAGAAGAGGACATGATAGCAGGATCCTGTGCAGCAGTACTGGGCACAGACAATAGACAGGCAGTGTCAAGGTGCAGGGATTGTGAGTTTCTGGCCTTGAACGAAGAGATGGAATGGGAAAATCCAGGCCAAAGGAATGAAGCAGAACTAGGATGGGTAAGAAGAGCCAATCCTAGAAGCAGCCTGGCTCTGTGGAAATTGGACTGGGAGGTAACTTCTAAAATCATTTTTTGGTATTTATGCAGTGTTTTTAAGTTATTACTTAACCTATCAGAGAATGACACTGAGGACATCTCTAAGCTGGTTTAGATAATTTAGAGATTTATAATTAGCAGATCCTCAGAGCCAAGTATGAACATTTGTTCAGAGCAATGTTTCTTTGTGTTTGTTATTTACATGTAAAAGTATATTTGCTTGTATCTATGGTAGGTTTTTGCCCGTTCCTCTGTCAGAAGAATAATGTCTTATCATTCATTATTAGCCCTGAAATTAAAATTCTAGGTAGAAGGAAACTCCCAGAGCTCAAATATAAGGAGTAAGCTGTTGAAACCTCACTCTCATTGTTTCCAATGTGTTTTTTCCCATTGTTTCCAATCTCATTGTCATTTGGTTGGAAACAAATTTAACTAATATTTTTCTTTTAATTATATATGTGAAGTGTTGACTGGTTTTAAAGCACAGGTTAATAGAAGTTTTTTTAATATGTAAAGTTATTTGTTGGATAATCCTGCAAATAATATAAGGAAATAAAGAGTGAGCACTAATGAACTCTTCTCCAGCATTCTGCAGGAATTTACCTATAATACCTCTTATTTTGGAGGGATTTGGAAGGGACTGACAGGTTTGGGAATGGAACCTGCCCTTACCCTCATATACATATATACATATGCTGTACCACTGTTGCTTTAACAAGAGTCTAGTTCTGTCTTGCCTTTTGACTTTTGAAACAAATAGCACAATAGGCGCTTGTACTATTCCTATAGCAAGGTAGAGTTGCCTGTCCATAGTGTGTGCTTCTTTCTGGCTCAAGTGAACCAGATTAGACAACCTCTAGAAAAGCATGTTCTATTTGTCACTCTCATACCCTCTCCTCTGAGCAAACCATATTGTGTCTTATGTAACAGGACTTTGAGTAGTGTAAGGCAGTGGAACTCAGCATCAGAAAGTCTGAATTTGAACCTCATTTCTGTTACTTTCCAGCTATGTTACCTGTCTCATTTTAAGCTTTTTGAGTCTGACTTTCCTTATTGGTAAAGGGTTGGAAGATAGTTCTCCATTGGTCTCTTATGTTTCTACATATCTTGGGAGCTGAGGTACTGATTGCCTTTGTTCTGCACTGTCTTCTTGAGAACGCTTGTATAGCAAAAAGCTTTGGAAAGTAGATGCCCATTGGAAATACTTTGGTTCCCTAAGTCCTGTCTGGTAGTGCATGTAACTGTGTGAGCTCTCTTTGCACAGGGCTATGGGCATTGGAGCTGGAGAACTAGTGCAAATGCCCATAGAGTACTTTGGATTCTGTGCTGTGAGTAATAAACTGTTCTTTGTCTCTGACCTAAATGTTTCATGTCTTCTGCTAACTTAACTGTCTTCGCTGTAATCTATAATCTTAGATTTTGCACAGTAATGCAGGTAATAAGATTGGCTCAATCTTAGCTTGGTCAGTGTGCTAATTCTCCTTTCTACCACCTGTCCTTGTCTTGGATCAGCCCATTACCATTTCTCTGTTACCTTATTAAAATACTTCACTTCCTTCTCCCCACTGCTGCAGGAAGGTTTCTCCAGTGGCAGATCTGATTGTGTCACACTTTCCTCCTTTAAATGGTCTTCATTTGTACAGGATTAAAGCTAAACATCGTTGTAAGGACCTTACTTCTTACCTCTCATATTTTCATATCCATATTCATTCCTCTAGGCTTACTTGGAAGGAGCAAAGGAGTGTTCAGATTCCCTGGGATCAGGGGTCCTTGCAGTGACACAGTCTACTCTGTCTGCAGGTGTAACTTGGACCTTTTTCCATTACCCATGGGAAGTGAGGCATGAGTAGTTGTCAAATTGTGAACTTAATTATGTTCCTGACCCTAAAACTTTGCACTTGTCTGTGCTTTCAATAACGTATCCCTAGCCATTTCTTTTATCAAATGTCTGGTATCTTACCCTAAAAAAATTGTAAGGAATAAAGAGGTCATGAGTGCAAAGCACATATCTCGGGGCCTGATGCACTGCTAGTGCTTGTGCTGGTACTGTTATTCTTGAAAGAGTTAGTTCCAGAATTACAGCCTTTGCTTGCTTTTCCCAAACTTTCTCTACTCACCTCTCTACCTCCATGATGTAGGGAGACTCCGTTTTAGCTGTTCAGTCCTTTAGCATGTATTTCTTACTGCTCTTTTCAAGAAATATTTTTTAAAAATCATAAAAAGTGCACAGAGAGCTGGGCTCAGTGGTAGAGCATGTGCCTATCATGTGTGAGGCCTTGAGTTCAGTCTGTAGCACTAAAACATCAATACCATCACAACCACCCACCCCTAAATCGATTGTAAAATTGGAGTTAATATATTTTTCTTCTGGCCAGTTGGATGGCATGAACAGAGAGCGGGCTGTGGAATGCTCTCAGCTAGAAGTGCCAATCTGGCACCCTGTGCCTTTTTCAGTTTGAGTGGTTCTTGGCAATCTGTTTTGTTCTATTTTGTAGTCTCTTCTTTCTCCCCTTATAGCACCTTATTTTCCACTTGAAGCTCTTTTATTCACAGCAAATTGTTTTCTAATGGATAAACCAAAGGAGAGCTCCTAAATGGTTAAAATACAAGTTGGCTATTAAATTGTGAGTTTTTTAAGCTGTAAAATCGTGTAGATTTTGTTCTGTGCAGCTTAGTCTATCATCAGAACCACTAAACAAAAATGGAAGGAAAAAAATTCAATCACTAAGTCCCTCCATTGTTCAGAGATTACTAATGTTGGTGGGGTTGCACCATAGCTGTCTTGCCTTGAGGACCCTTGGTTAGTGCTGGTATGGTCAGAGGCCTGTTTCCTACACATTTTTCAAATCACATTGTGGCAGGGACCCAGATGATGAGATTTGGCACGGCCTGGCTCCTAGAAGCTGTTCTGCAAATTGTTTTGAATGTGTGAGTAACTAAATAAGAAAATATATACGTGAGTGCTTAAACTGTAACATGCTAGTCAAATGTGATCTAATATTTTCCCCGTGTATGATGAGGAAAGATGTGCAGGTGTGGGGGGTGACAGTGGAGATGTAAGGAAATGCCTATGATACTTGGCTCTCTTCCTTGCTGTGCTTCTGTTCTCTCTCACCTGTCACTCTGAAAGGCAGGCAGGCCAGGCGGGATAGAGTTTCTGAGTATATAAGGATCCCAACTTCAGAATCCACTTTAGTTCAAACTGAGGATGTTCTAAAGAATGAGCATTTTTTGTCTCTTCTAGCCCCTTCATATGGATTTATACTCTCTTTAACCCTTTAATCATCTCCACTTAATTCTTCCCATCTTTGCTCTGTTCATCTGTGGAGTTTTATTTGTCACCATTATCCCTGTCCCGAATATCTTTATTCCCAGGGCCACAGCTTCCTCTTTCATGTTTCTTGGAACTTTCAGGAACCCTTTATTAAGTGAGTTGGGGTCTATCCTGTAAGATATGGAGGGGTTGACTATTTTTAAAATTCAATTTGGGTTAAATCATTTAATGAGTTTTTATCTGCTCCACGTGTGGACTCTTGGCAAACATTTTACAATAGCATGTACAAAGTAAACTGTTTTTATTAAATATTATTGCAAACAATATGCTTACTCAGAAAAGAAAAGAAAGTACCTATTTGTGCCTGTCAGTTAGTAGTATTTGAATACATGAAATGGAAACTTTCTTTCAAAGTCTGGGATGGATGTGGCAGCCTTGGGTAGGAAAGTTAGTTATATACTGCAACACAGACTTTGGTCACAGTCTGTTTTCTTTGGTGAAGGAAAGGTAGAAGGTGCTGGTACCCATCTGCCATAGAGATAGCACCCGAAGAGCTGCCACTCCATCTGTCACTCTCACCCTTAGCTCTTGATCCTCTTGTGAAAATTTGCCTCTTTGTCCTGTCAAGGTCAAGGCTTTGTGCATGATTAAAAAAAATAAAATTTTAGTACTTTTTACTATGATTGATAATTTTTAAGGACATTGGAGTCCTTGGTTTTATATACACAAGAGGCTCATCAGCAATGAGGAATGTGACTCAACAACCGTACTGTGCCCAGGCAGTCAAGTTATAAGGGAATGGGATGTATCCACTTAATGCAGCATTGATGGTCACTGCTTCACCCAGGGCAGGGCAATGAAAGTGCAGCATAGGACTGTGTTGGTTTATACCTATAGACCCCATATAATCATTAACAGTGCTCCCTTTCCTTTCAGAAGTACTCATTTTGGTTGACAGCATGTATGCTGTTCATTTGTAAAACCCAAGGATTTGGGGTGGCAGCATATATAGTGACTTCTTAGAAAGCCCAGGGATATGAAGCCATTCAGGTAAAGGGTTCCACTGTCAGGCTTCTAGAGCAAGAGGGCTGGGTTTGGGGGTGTTGTTGCTTAATTCGGGCTGAGGATAATTTTTAGTCTAGAAATTCTGGGCGCATATATATGTTTTTAACATGTTGAATAAGTAAATACACTCTCTGCATATGGGATTTTGATAGGCGAGAGTGGGAGGCCTCAAGGCTGTTGCATAAATAGACAGTAAACATAGGGTGGCAGGTCTTTCTGCCAGTCACAGGCTGACAGACATACTCAGGAGGGGTGAGAATGCTACTTTGTTTGGGGAGCTGTTTTTCTTTCAGAGTGCACTGTCTCCAGCTAGATTTGTATTTAGTGTGCTCAGTGAAAGGCACACAGGTGGTCTGTGTTTCTCTTTCTGTGCCCACTCAGAGAAGATGGTGTGGACAGTGCCAGGGTGAGCTTGTTACAAAAAAAGAAATACCTGGAAGGTGGCATATGGATCTGGTTTCTAAGACCTGTTATGACCCAGACCCATAGAGACTTCATTTCCTTCTCTTTAATTTGGAGCTGGCCTTGCGTGCCTCAGGAAAGGCTCTGATGAATGTAGTGAGAACAGGCTTGGAATGTCACTTTCAAGATGCTGAATCTCTTCAGAGGAAAAGGACTTTTTGTGGCACTGATCTGAAGATAATTTTTATCAGACTGAGTAGCCTGAGGTCTGAAAACAATGGCAAAAGCCCTTTGCTGGCCTGGCTTTTGTGCAGCTGTTGGACCAGACCTTGGTGTGGTGGACTCCTTTGTGTTAGAACTGTAGGGACAGGCATCTAAGGAAGGGTTCTTGCAGTCCTGACAAAGTGGACAAACACAGGCAGGAGTGGTGAATGCAGGTGCACTTGTTATGTGGATGTGGACACAGCCACCTGGGGTCAAGGATGGAAGATACACAATGAAGACCATGGGTTTCTGAAGTCTGAGGTGGGCAGAGGAGAGTTGGGTGATGGGCTCAGGGAATTGTGGGCATCTTCCTTGCTTTTCTGGTTGAAAAGGTTTTGTGGGAGGGAATGAATGCTTTGCTTGCTGTGGAGAACAGAGCTGCCAGAGAATTAGAATGTGGGAACTGCACAGTCCTTGTCAACGGTTTGCCAGCCAAATGATTCAGCAAAGTATTTGCAAGGTTTCTGTTATCATTAAATAGCTACAACAGGCTGAATTTGGATTGGCTGAAAAGAAAGGTGAAATGAGGTAATCATAATTATATGATATTTTGCAAGTTCTGGCATCTCGTGTTTTCTGCCAACCAAAAATATTCCAGCAGCAGTGCCTTTCATCTGCTGAGCCATCCAGATGGCAGCTTCTTAGCCAGTGAGCAGAAGAGTGTTTGGGATTCATGAGTAAGTTATTTCTCTTCCTTGGTGTGACCTGGTGAACTCTTCTTGCTGTATGTACTATGCACCAGTGCTCCTGAAGTCCTTACCCCTGTAGGGCATTTAAAACCACCAGCCCACTTTAAGGGCTGAAGGGCTTCAACTTGCTAGTAATACTTGGCTGCCTACACAGAGGCCTTAACACACTTTCAGAGCTCTGTGGTATGAGTGACCCTAAGTTCCTTGGGACAGAGGCACTCCCTCCTGCTAGGCACAGGCTTTGCTCAGGGAAGCTCTCTGGGAATAGTTTCCTTTCTGGAGTTAAGAATCCTTCTCCTAGTGGGGGGATGGGACCAGGGATATTTACAGAATATGCTTGCCTGGGGCTACCATCTGTCTAAGACCTTTTAGGAAGATTCTTGTACTTTGGGTGTTTTCTGTCCAATGAAGGAAAGACAAGTAAACAAATACATAAAAAGAAGGTGGTATGTGAGCCTGGGGACAAAATAGTCAAGGAGCAGAATAGTCAGAAGTGTATTGCTAGGTTAAGAGAGGCTAAGGATTTGCTGAGCAGGACATGTACCATATTTTGTCTGGCTGTGTGGCCTGTGACAGCTGCAGTGATTCCCATCTTTGTACTGTTCTCACTCCCTTTTTGACCCTCACGGTTCACCCTGGGACAACCTCTCTGGAAACTCTCAGACATTTGGCTACTGCTTATTTCCTCAGTTTTGTTCCCCACCTAGACTATACTCAGTGAGGGCAGGGATCACTGCTGATAACCTCTTCCTGTGGTGCAGACAGCAGGCATTCAGGGACAAATTAGGGGTTGGTTAGTTGAGTCTTTTTGTAGGTCATGGCTACTTGGTTATATAAATATGATGAGACAATTTAATAATTACATTTAAACATTAAGCAGAGTGTCTGATTTTTTAAATTTTTATTGCTGTTTTCCAGAATGTGAAAATTTGTGGTCAGCATTGTACTCATTTGATGCTTACTAATTTATTCTTTTATTCATTAACTAATAGGCTTTCTTTGGGCAAAAGGTCAGCCTTTATCTTCATTGATTTTTTTTTCTTTTTATTGAGTTCATTGGTACAATCTAGGTATACAATACAGTTACATTCATTATTGGGATCATATACCTTTACATGATAGGTCTTAATTCTCATTTTTTCCCCTTGTCCCTGCCCTCCCTTCACCCCCTCCTCCTCTCCCCATTTACAAATACTTTATTTCCATTTTTTCATTTTTCTCATATTTTTTTCCTTTCCCTTATTATCATTCCCCCACCCTTCCCACTTTCCCTACACCTTTAGCCCTTTACTTCCTATTTCACATTATTAATTATCTCATTAGGATCTTGTGTACTATTATAGTTTTTCACAACAGAGAAGCTATTCGGTATTTCAGTTAAAGAAATCTGTGTTAACATTAAAAATAGGGAATCCTAAAATAAAACTAAAAAGGACAGCAAAAGAGAAAAGGCAATGATGTAAGATTAAAATAATCCTTAATTCTGAAGATGAAAATGGTCCCTGAACATATTTAAATTGCTTCTTGCTCTTGTAGTCTTATATTATTTTTTTTTCATTAAGAGAGTACTTTATTAGTTTTTGTAATCAAACCCATGTAGATATGACCTTACATATTTAAAACAGTGCGTTACCCCTGTAAAAGTGGAAAAAAATTAACATTTCTAGACCAATATGGCTGTTAATTTCTATACAATGCCAATTCAATACAGTAAATTGGGATCTTTTTCCAAGGTTGACAGCACAGTTAAAGTTTCCAAAAATTCAAATTATATATATATGTGTATATATACATATATATATTTATATTTATTTAAAAAGATCAATAATAGTAGTATGTTATGCATCAATAGCAGCAACAGCTTTTCCAGGTTCTGCAGTCATCTGAACAAAATTATGGACAGTCAGCACACTCCATTAAAAAAAAAAAAAAAAAAGATAAAGAAAAGAAAAATAACCCGAAAACAGCAAAGTTCTGTTGCTGTTGTGGTACCTGGCACCATTTTTTTATTAGCATCTTAATCATCATCTGGAAAGAACATTCTAGAGTAAGATCATTAAAAATAGCTCTGCTAAGGGCCAGGGATTTAGCTCAATGGTTCGGTGGCCTGCCTTGCAAGCGCAAGGACCTGAGTTCAATCCCCATACCAAAAAAAAAAAAAAAAAAAAAACGCTT